>NW_024882540.1:0-259806 GCF_019059575.1 Amphibalanus amphitrite | reverse complement strand
AGAGAGAAGAGAGAGAGGGAGGAGAGAGAGAGGAGGAGATGAGGAGAGAGAGAGGAGGAGAGAGAGAGAGGAGAGGAGGGAGGAGAGAGAGAGAGAGGAGAGAGAGAGAGAGAGAGAGAGAGAGAGGAGAGAGAGAGAGAGAGAGAGAGCACCCCTCTCGTCACCTCGGGAACGCTGCCAGCTCCGCGGCCTATTATCATTGATACCGCTGTGGTGGAGATGTCATCGAATGGTCCACTTACATAGGTAAACGGGTGCAGGGTAACTCGACGTAAAAACATTTATTTCGGGAAAATGCGTAATCGACGTGAGTAAATGTGTTTTTTTTGCATTCTTTCATTCTGGCAATCTTCTTTGAAACACATTTTAAAGGGTGCCGAGATCACCATCGTTGAACGCAAGCTACCATCCTCTACCACCCACCACCCCAGCGAGCAATGTGGTCTGGCTCAAGTCCGTTCTGCCCCGGCAACTCCGGCTTGCCAGATTGGGGCCGGTGTAAACGGAACACCGTCCCAAGTACGTGCAATACACCTGTCCATATTGGCCTGGCCTAGTTGGCCTCGCTAACGATGTGGGGGGAGGATTTTTATCGGTAGCCCCTCGGCTCGGTTCGGACCCTCCCTCGTCCTACTTGCACCACCGCATGGCACTTTGGCACGATATCTACTACATCTATGTACTTAGCTTTGTGACCTGATGAATTAGCAAATTATTTGTAGCAACAGCTACTTTATGAATTAGCAGCCTAGTTTGGTCCAAAACAAAATGATCATATGGAATTGGCTAGACAAAGTCCTTGCAAGTTTCAACATAAAACTGCTCCGCTTATTCATTTTTTCTTTGCAGCATAAACACATTTGCTAATTGGCGTGTTTCCGTATATGCAGCCACCATGATCGTGATTTACGGTTCAGTGCGCTGCTTTACCCTCCTCACGCCACACCTTTCTAACACACAGTAGCGGCGGAGCGGGAACCGTGTCATGCGACCCATGGCACCAGTCGCCGCTACCCACACCACTCTTTTACGGTACAACCAGCCTCAGAATCGCTACTGATGGCTCCACCAACCAATAGCAAGGCCCGGCGAGCTCCTATTGTGCCCTACTCCTTGACGCGTATGAAGAGGCATCCATGTTGTGCTGACATGGCACGTATGGGAATCGCAATATCAGAATCATTGGCGTGAACACGGACCATCACTTTTGCAGAATTATTGCCATAGGAAACTGTGCTGCTTTGTCATGTGACCCCGATGGATGGCAATAAATCTCTCACGCTCCTAAAATCCTTTGGAAATCACGATGTCGCGCTTCACCCTCGGATGAACAAGCGCTTTCTATTTCGTTACTTCTGCGCAGCACGCCCATGTCTGCTCGAGTCTATCCGGTCATTGGGGACAGTCGAGGCACGTGCAATAAGAACCTATCGTATCGTGAAAATCTCGACCGAATATTTTCCCTCTTCCCATACCGATCTGTCATATCTCGTTCTGCATACTCGGCTCTACCTGCGTGACTCCCGGCCGTTGTATACCACCCCTCTCCGCGCCTCCTCAGACGCTCTCAGCCCGCTCGGCTATGCCCGTGTCGGTCGACAGCCACCCGTTGTTGGTGTCGGCCCGTGCCAGAGCGCCTCCCCGCCGTGCTCCCAATGCGCCGGCCTGCTCAGCGCGTCCCACGACCGGCTGGCGTGGGCTGCCACGCAATACCCCTTCCGTCTAACCCTATTCGGGCACAGGCCAATGCTTTTACCCCCGCGGCGCCGCCGGCCCGCCCGCCGCGCGGCCGGCCACTGACCGTACCCAATGCGCATGCGCAGTACGTTGGTGACCCGAGCTGTTGACCTGGACAGTCAGTTGACCCACCTGGCCGCCCTATTTAGCGTGATTAAATTACCAATCTCAGATTTAGACCTAGAAGACAGTTACAGTCAACAACAGCGAGAGCTGCGACCAATAGTCCAGCGCCATACCGGTCCATTGAGAAACGGATGGTTCATTTGCCGTCTTCGTGAGAGGCATGGGAACCTCCGGGCCATCTATTGATGTCCGGACGCTAATGGCTGCCCTGAGGTCGCTCTGCACCGCCTGCCTCGGTCCCCAGACGAGCCCAGCGAGAGTTAGCCAGCTGCGGACTGTCCAGGGAGCTGCGTGCGGTCACTCCGGGCGGATCTCCGGGCACCGAGCGGTCAGAGCGGGGTCACAGACCCGCACCCCGCTGCCTGAAGTCTGATCATCAAAACCTCACAGCATCCGGAGCCGGAACTAGGCCGGCCGAATATTGCAAAAGTGGACGATTGATGGCTGTGCCAGGCTTCCCTGCGGAGTTCATCGGAAGGGAATGCCCTCATCATTTTGGAAGGTTTCCACACAACTTTACGGCAGGATAAGGGGCTGCGAGTGTGCGTGTTAGACGCTCTGGTCCGACAGCTGACGGCGAGCTGGTAGCTGTGAGCCGATGTCAGTTATCATGATAGAAGAGCTACGCACACCATAAACTGTCCAGACTCGCTCGGCGAAATTCTAAGCTTCCAACGTAAATTTACTTTATGTCTCATAGAACCCTCGTTTCGGAGGACGCTTCCTGACTTATTATGATATTTGTTATGTCTGATCACATACGCATGAAATTGTGCGTGCGTTTAGCTGTCAGTTCTTGTATAAGTCAGCATATCCCAGAGAAATTCAATTATCTTGACGATATATGCTATTTAACGTAAAATTCTTTGAGATTGCAGTGTGGTGAAATACGGAACGTTCTGCTAGTTCTAGTTCAGCAAGAATTATAGGTATGATCTTATAATGCTCTCAAACTATCAAGTATCAACAATCATAATCATTCAGTCATTTTCTTTGGGGCCGTTGAGCTTGAATCAGAAGTCACAGCTGCCAGTTTTGTTAAAAATGCAGTGACTGTACGATATGTCATTAAACCTTAATTTGCTCTAACCCTCGCCCGTATTGGTGTTTTTCCAGCCGCGAACGTATCAGGGGGGGTCCGTTGGACCCCCCCCCCCCTTGCCGTTTCGCCCCTGATCGAGCTAGAGCTTCGCGGAAAAAACGAGCGTGCTGCCCGTGACGAGAGGAAGCCGATGATACCTAATTTTAAGGTCCTAGGTCATTGGTTGACCTTGCAGGTCAGGTCAATGACCCAAAAGTCGGGAAAATCGGGACCTGTTAGAACGTCGTAAAGTGTGGCTGCTATGGGGTTTTTCGGGGCGCTGATCACGAATATCATGTTAGTTTTGATCACAGATGATGTCTTTATGCATTTAGTCCAGGTCGGGTCAGGTCAGGTCAGGTCAACCAGTAGGGGTCCTGCCGGGTATTCCTAGTAGGTGTCAACCGCCTCTGACAGCTTCGTAACACGTTACGAAGGTACCAAATAGAGTTGCAAAATTTCCCTACCGCACTACCGGCATGCCGGTAATTTTTCACTACCGCAGGTTTTTTCGTGGTATCTGGCATGTCTTGCCGGTAGCATGCCGGTATTTTTGATTTTGTGCAAAAAAAATTATCAGCATAGGATTCAAAATTTGGACACTAAGAGGCTCTCATATTGTACAACAGCAATATTAGCCACTGCAAGATACATTTTGTGGTAGAATTCCATTGCAACTTCCATTGCTAAGGGTAGGGGTAACACATGGACCTCAGCATTTCACAGGCTTGGTTATAATTAGAATTGTTAAGAATCTACTGTGGTCTGTAAAAGGAAGAATACTCATTCATGTTGCAACAGCATGATCAATTAGTAAGAATGGTAGGTAGAATATTGCAACTGCTGGTATTTGTGGTTGGACAATGGATGGCTGCTGGGTGGGACGGGTACTGAAATTGCCAAAATGTGGCATCTCTTGTAGGGGTAAGCTAGAATCAAGAATGCAAGTTTTTTTAGTATGCCGGTAATTTGGCGGTTTTTTTTGCTTGGGGCGTGGTAGCATGCCGGTATCCCAGAAAATTTTTGTGGGGCGGGGCGGTGCCGGTAGCAGCCTTTGGGGAAAACTTTGCAACTCTAGTACCACCAAAACTACTTCGTAAACGTTCATATGGTTGCTAAATTCGAATTCAGCTCCAAAAACTGGCCTAGAAACATGTAAAACTCGAAAAAGTGAACCGAGGTCACCAAAGGTCAATGACCTGACCTGACCTTCAGGTGACCTTGACACCCACCCTAATGCATGGGGGCAACATCATATCACATGTTTGAACGCTTGAAACCACGAAAAGACTGCAAACGCGCGGCTAATGCGAGCCGACGTACGCCGAATCGCGATTCCGGCCAAACATGGTCTCGTAAAGTAGGTCACAGGTCAAAGGTCATTGGGGTCAGGGTCATGAAATTTTCAGGGTAGGTGTAAAATTGATTAACGCGAGGGTACTGAAAGTTTCGTCGCGATCGGCCGCTTTTTACGCGAGTTATTCGCGAAAAACCATGGGGGGGGGTCCGTTCGACCCCCCCCCCCCCTATACGGGCGAGGGATAAGTCAGCATATCCCAGAGAAATTCAATTATCTTGACGATATATGCTATTTAACGTAAAATTCTTTGAGATTGCAGTGTGGTGAAATACGGAACGTTCTGCTAGTTCTAGTTCAGCAAGAATTATAGGTATGATCTTATAATGCTCTCAAACTATCAAGTATCAACAATCATAATCATTCAGTCATTTTCTTTGGGGCCGTTGAGCTTGAATCAGAAGTCACAGCTGCCAGTTTTGTTAAAAATGCAGTGACTGTACGATATGTCATGAAACCTTAATTTGCTTTGAGCATCCCTGATATCCGTTTAAGTTTTTGGAGCGATTTAAGCGTACCTATATGTTGATCCGTGCACTCCATCAATCCTATTGCACTGTTCCGGGAAAGCCGATCACGTTTCCTGTCCGTAGTGAGCCCACAGAAAGTTCGCCCGTTCCGCGAATCTTGCGTGACCTCAATGGAAAGCCAACGCACAGTCGTCAGTATGCGGAGCGCCGCCTCCTCTCAGCCATTTTACCGTGCGTATAGCGGCCGCGGCCGAGTTCGTCCATCCACCGCCGCCTGGATAACTGGCGTGCTTGGTGCGACTGACGAGCCCAGCGGCCCAGATGGAGCGAATTCTTTGCATCTGGGCCGCGAACTTTTGCCCAACTCACACCCAGAGATGGAAGATTAGTTTGCGTGGGTTGCATTCTGAACGGATATTCCAAGCTTATCCCGAAGCTAGGCCTGTGCACATTCTGAAGGCGATACTGTGGCTGGCTCAAGGAGACACGGGCCGCTGTTATCTGATCTCAGGGAGGCCGGTCTCCAGTGTGTGGGTGCGGCCTGCGGGCTGGTATAGCCGACATTCCTGTTCTGGCTGTCTCCCGCCAGCATCTGGCGTCCGTCCTGGATCAATTGGGATCATGGACGGCTAGGCAGCCCGATCCGCGGCCGGGTGATGCCCCGGGCGGAGGGATCAGCGTCCCGAGGCCGCCGGCGGCTGCATGAGCCGTGTGGGCGCCGAGAGCAGGCGGCGAGCCGGACACGAGACGCCCGGACATCTGTGACAGACAGAGACTGTCTTCAGCCAGGAGCTCTACCTCGGGAGTTCACAGCGCGCGGTCGGCCGCTGTCCGGACACAGGGCTCAGCTCGGTCAGCGGACAACGGAGCTGGAAAAATCGTACGGCGCTGGCGGTTACAGACGCCTCCGGTGCCAACTCCGCCCCTCCCCCTCCCATCCATCCTCAGCTACCAGCCAAACACCGTGAGGCGTAACTATGCAGCATTATCTCCGCCTTATCCCTTCCTTCCTTGTTGCTCTGCTCTGGGACGATATCTGCACAATAAATGATGTTGAACTTCTTGATCGTGCACTGAGCAAAAGCTTAGTGCCATAATTCTGCAGCATAAGTAAAATTAGGCACATTGTTCTGCATTCAATGCTCACTTTCCGACAAACCGAAATGTTTTCAGTGACTCGTAGTGCGGTCTGCGGATGAGAATATAAGTAGTACTCGGTTGAATCCGTTCTTCGCTCGAGTTCGTTTTCAGTTAGTAACACTTACCCTTCGAAAGTGATTCGGTCTAGTCGTAAGTTTATAAGCTATATTCGCGAAGCTTTCCTGATTATGAACCGAGGATACAGCAACTTTTCTCTCCGCTGCTTTTCGAGACCCCTTCCTCCTCAGTCCTCCGTTCCAATCACTGCGGCAATGTGGAATTCCGGCCTCCCTGCGCTGGTGCCGCTGCACCGCATTACAGCTGGGTGCTGCGGTACAGCCTACTCCACAGGCGGCAACGGTCTGCTCCACAGACGCGGCGCCCGGCATCCGATGGCTTCTGTGGGTAGCTATATAGATGCCGTTTTCAGAACACTTCATCGCACCTCGGCTGTCGGTGAAAGTGAACAAATGAGAAAATCCCACGCCCGAATATATTGCAGTTGTAATGCGTTGCATAACTAAGGCTGAGGTTACGTAAAACGTGGATTTAAGTGCGCGTGATGCGCTCTGCCGACCCCATGCTAGTCTATTCGAGATATAGGTAGGTAAAATTCTGAAACTTTATTACTGGTCTGTCAGTACAATGAGCAGCATCTAGATCCTGTTTATTTTACCACCACTGTACCCCATAGGCTAACCTTCTTCAGTTGATTGAAGCATGCAAGGGTAATTTTCTTGTTGGGAGATTTTCGATCATTTTCCGTGCTGCTGCTGGTAACATAACAACAGTGCAGCTTTGAAACAATTTTACCAAGTACCTAACAACGAGTGGGAAGTCAGTCTACATTGCCCAATACTCAGGCTCCCATTGCACAGCACGTGTTCCGGAGAGTTGAAAATAGACGAAACGCTCCCAGTGAACTATCATCATAAGCCGCACGAGATAAAATTTCAATAATGCCTGCATTCATTCGTAGATTCAATCGCATATCACACTAACCGATTTGCAGATGGATTTTGCCACGGTGACTATGATTTTGCAACAGTCATTTATCTAAAAGCGTTTTTAATAGCCATGAAACCTTCACTCCGCACGAGTCGGCTCGGATGCCTTCCTCGATAGTTACATAACCGCCTTTTCCTCATCCCCATCCACTGGCAGTGCTCCCTGCCGTGACCGCAATCTGACCCAACCCAGCCCTCTCTCGCGATAAAACCATAAAACCTTGCTGTGACCCTCGTCCGCTACGTAGCTCAGTTTGTAGAACACTGGACTCCCGGAGGCTAAAAGTCTAGTTTCGAGTCACCTCCGGCTCTCGATGCAGCGGGTATGAGTCTCTGACAGAATGGTCTGCTGTTGGTGGGAGCATGTGTAGTGTTGAAGTCAGTTGAGTGGGACGAACCGTGTCCGGCTTTGATGGTCAGGGCAAATTTCGGCATCAAAGTTCTCCCGATCACTCACCATGGCCCTATTAACCCGCGAGTTGCTGGGGGGGGGGCGTTAAACGCCCCCACTTTTTTCGCCCGGCCATAGCATAAAAACGGCGCGCCGCAGGCGCGCCAAATTTTGGGTACCAGTAGGGAATTGATTGAAGGTTATTGTGATAAAGTTTCAAAAAAATCGGTCGGAAATTTTTTGAGATATCGAGGTTTTAGTGACGTCATGATTTCTGAGTTTTCGACCAAAAACGTCATATGTTCAAAAAATCATATAAAATCACAGAATAGACATACAGACATGCCGTAAACCCCATTAGACTGCCAATGCCATGAACAATCAAATGGCTGTCTTCGATTATTGATTATCGTTCCGCATTTTCCAAAATCATGAACTGAATCTTTGCAATTTCTCGTGACTACTTCACGACCATGGTACATGAATTTCTTAAATTGAACTTTTTGAGCCAAAAACGTACACATATGATGAAATGAATGTCACCATCGTGCTCTACGCCCCAAAAAAAAAAACATAAAACATGTGTCACAGGCTGCGAATATCATTTTTGATTTTCGGGGATATGTGCCTACCCGGTTGACCTGACCTTGACCCTGACCTATGCTTGACTGACCCCTGCATGGAGCTGACACTCTTGTAGGCCTTATATGATGGATTGTGCACCGTTTTGACAGAGTTTATGACGAGAGGCACCCATTGCGAAGTCCTGAAGTCAATGCTACTGAAGGCCCAATTTCAGGTGTTTGACCTGACCTTGACCCGACCTGTGACCTCAAAATTCAACTTCTGAAGCGTCTCGTCGCGTTCTTTCGTTTGCCGCCTCGTGCGTTTCGCTGCGCCTATTGGTTCTCGAGTTATCGGCTGGGGGCGTTTAACGCCCCCCCCCCCCCCAGCAAACGGTGGGTGGCGAAATACGCCAGCAACTGCCGGGTTAAACTGTAAGTAAAGGTCGCAGCCTGCGCATCAAGCTCTGCTTAGATAGAGGCTAGAGCCGATCATTCAATCCACTCGAACATTCGAGGTTATTTTGTAATACAAATTCCCATCCGACCAAACCGTCTCTCCCGGCATAGAACTCAGAGTCTAACCCAGCCCTCTCTCCTCCGCAGGATACGCGGCCTCCTCGCTGGTCGCCCTGCTGTTAGCAGTGCCGTTCTGTCTGCGTATCCTGGTACACGGCGAGGCTCGCTCCTGGAGCCACTACGGAGCTGCACTCTATTTCGCCAGGCTGGAGCTCTACCTCGGCAACGGGTTTATCGGTGAGTGGCACTAGCCTGATTGCAAAGCGGTATGGGAAATATGGCGGAGTGGGTTTGGACTTCCGACAGACATCGGGAGCACGGACTGAAACAAAATATAGCTGGTCTGGTCATCATGGCTGACAGAATACCTACATGCCGATAGCGGCTATGAATTTTACTAAGCGGTTCCAATTACCTCGTGAACATCGTCTAGGTGTAAACTGCAACATTCAATAACTGGGCCTCAAGACAACACCTTTTACTTCTGGTGACGCTTGAAAGTTTCTATGCGGTCAAAGTTTATCCTTTCCTTGAACTTGCAATCTTCTGAACGCGCAATCATCGTTGAGCTGACGGCGAAAAGACCATGACCTCTGGCGACATTTCGGCGGCCCGGATTCGAGAGCAGTCCCCGCTGACCACCTGACCTTGCATCGTGGTATTGCTCGTAGATATGGTTCCCCCAGGTGTCGTATTGCAATGCTGGATAAGAGTTGTACCGATCCGGCTATACCGTGTGGCGCTTTTGCCAGGATCGCTTTACGTTATTGCACTCATGGGCTCGTGGGCCAAGGTCATGACAGCCGCCAGGGTAGCTGGGTAATTTGTCTTCTGGGCAGTGAGGATCGGAATTCTAATTCAACTTAAGCAATTACGCTGTTAATTAAAGACCTTCAGAAATTCCACAGAGTTTGCTGGTGCCACACAATGGCCATTATTTTGCCCCGTCTCAGCCCCATGGTGCAACACAGGGATGCATGTTGCATGCAGGACTGAGACGTGGCAGACGGAACAGGAATGCACGTCAATGCATCGCCCCGAATAGCTTTTTTGCCGTTCTGAATTTTCTTCGTCTGACACACATCCATTGATCTTTCTGTTCCCCCTCCCCCCCCCCTCTCTCTCTCTCTCTCTCTCTCTCTCTCTTTCTCTCTCTCTCTCTCGTACCCGCACCTCTCTTCTTCCTCTCACCCGCGCTTATC
Organism: Amphibalanus amphitrite; assembly: GCF_019059575.1. Classification (NCBI taxonomy): domain Eukaryota; kingdom Metazoa; phylum Arthropoda; class Thecostraca; order Balanomorpha; family Balanidae; genus Amphibalanus; species Amphibalanus amphitrite. Next base: position 250,213 of record NW_024882540.1, on the reverse strand, counting down.
TGGCACGTGGACTCGCGACAATCCTTAGCGCTGCCAACAAACGCCCTCCCATCAGCCGGTGCTGTCAGTGCCCTGCAGGTCAGGAGGGGGGGGGGGGGGGGGGGGCAGTGTGGCAGTAGCTAGGGGGAGGGGCACGCAGCAGCTGTGACAACTGACATCATTAGCACTGGCAGGATCTCGACCTCTGCCCCGGTTATAGTCCCCTCCCCCGCAGCGAGATAGCCAATGAGCGACTCTGACCGGAAGGCAGCCGGCCAAACCGGAAGTCACGACCGGAAGGGTGCTCTGCCGGTGATTGTGGTTTAGCGGCGGATTAAAGTCGGAGAGCTAACGACCCTGGTTCGCCGACCGCGGCCAAAGGCTGGAGGGTCTCCGGCGGGACGGGGCGGCCGATACATCTGTGTCACTGAGACCCGGGGCGGAGCCGGGCGCCAAATCGACCGCGCAGGCTGCTTAGATAAATCGTCACGCTGCGCCTGGTATGGCTGTCGAATTCTTTAGGTGGTGGCCTTTTCATTCATTTTGATGTGGTGCTGAGGGACATACAAATGTATTCAATAATCAGTACTGCTGGTGGTGTCATAAAAACTAAAAAGCGCTCAATATCTACGCTGAATAATCGTTTCAAAATTCAGCATGCCCACGGCACTTGACCCTGTACCAGAAAACAGAACCATGGGAGTAGAGAACAACAGAGAGGAGCAGTCCAGCTGTTGCTGACTATAGAAAGGTCATACCTTCCGGGCCTGCGCTGGAACGATTATGCAGAATGATCTCAGCGGCTTATCAACTTCGGGCATAGCTCATTCACGGACACGTCATTACAATAAAGAACGACCTCCGACAGACACGGCATGTTTGCGTGGCGTGCTCGACACCTCGTACGTCCCTCTGCACATCCGTTCTACCGCTCGTATATAACCGCTCATGTATCGCCATATTTAACACCGCTATACCGTCACCCGTCCTCAGTCCTCATACTTCAATCGCACAGTGACGTCTTCGCGCCGTCCAGACAGCGTGTAATGAGACACATCACTTGTGGTGCATATCAGCAGAGCCGGAGCCCTACTCACTGTACTCAGCTATCAGTCAGGACCCAGTCAGTGCCCTACGCGGTTAGTTAGCACTCGGCCACTTCCTATCCTTGTCTATAGCGGCACTAAATGTGACGCCTGTTTCGGACGGGATGAAAAGCTGCCGCACGCAATATGGGCCGCTGGCGGCGCGGCGTTGGGGAGTGTTGACGGCGTTACGGCAAAATGGCCGTCGGAAGCTGGTGGCGTGGCTCGACTAGTTGATTTACCTCCGCCTCTTCCCGACCTAACCGAGACGGTACCGGCGCCGACGGCGGCGTGTCAGTCCCAGCCGTCACCGTCGCCCGGCCGCCGCCGCAGCGCGCCTTTGACTGTCCGCCAGTGGTGACGTCACGCTGTGAATGCGTGCACCGTCGCCGCGCCCCGTCTCTCTCGCGGTGACCCAGATCCTGAGGTGTCTGATTTGCTCGCGTCTGAGCGCTGGAGCGTACTGCGGTCTGCCGCCAGCCACCGGCGACCGCTCGGTCCCGGCCGGAAATGGAGAACGAAAAACGCCGGACGATCCACTCGGATTCGAAATTCGAAGCCGGCAGAGCACTCTTGGGAGCTCGAGTTGTCCAGTGAGCCGGAATGGCGCGCAGAGGGGCGTTTTTAGGCGATCATCGAGGCGGAGGGATCGGCGCTGGGTCGTTAGGTGCCGCGCTGACGGTGGTTGAAAGGCGTTCATCCGACAGCTGTCTATCACAGGGATTACGGAGGTGTCGGGGTGAACTGGACGGCAGATAGCATCTAAGTTAAATACGCCCAGGCACGTACCCAGGATTTCGCCCAGGAGGGGGCCACCTGCTTTCGAAGGGGCCCCCCACAGTGTATAGGGCCCCCAGGTTCCTCGGGGGCCCCCGGGAGTCATGAAGAACCTTTCGATGGTGGGGGGGGGGGGGCATAGCGGGTCCGGTCTCTCCTGCAGACGTAGGTGAGAAAACGCCACGTGTGTGGGAAAACGCAATTCAGTTCTTTACAACCTAATGTAGCATTTGGTTGTGATTTCTCGCGTTCAACTTCATCAAAGTCAATTAAAACGGTCTCTGTAACGGTCTAAGCCTTGAGAAAATGTGGAAAATTGGAAAGTAAAAATATTTTTGCTTGAGGAGTGTGCATGAAACGCACAGCATTTTATGAGCGAGCGCCTCAATTACTGAACATCCTCCAATTCCGATCTCCGGATATGTAGGTATATAATATAATAGTGGGGAATAAATGTCTCGTTATCGGCATTCCAATATCTGGCAACTAGCCCTATGTAAACGCGGCTATTATATGTTTCACTAGGAATCGAGCGCAATTGTACTTTTAGCCAGAAAATAAATGTTTGTGTAATTCTGGGACACTCTGTATTAATGTATTAATTGGAGGAATAGGACTTAGGAGGAAATGCGATTGCAAATCGACCCACATCCCTGTGTTAGCCAATGACGCCTTTGGGGCCAAGGTTGGGGGGTATTCAGTTTTGCCTTTTTGTTTTTCTGTGATATCTCCGGCACCGTGAAAGATATTGGCTCCTTCAGATGAGTGCCTACTCCAGTCACTACTTATATCCAGTAGCCAGTAGCCACTCAGATGATTTGGGATCAATCAGGTGATAAGCGTATGTACTTTCAGACGACCAGGGGCCCCCAGTCGACCAGGGGTTCCCAGGCGACCAGGTCCTCCAGATGACTAGGGGCCCCACTGCCCCAGGCGACCAGGGCCCTCCAGGCGACCAAGGGCCAATGCGATCAGGTCCCCAAAGCGATCAGGGGCCCCCAGGCGACCAGGGGGCCCCCATGCGACCAGGGGGCCCATGCGACCAGGCCCCCGGCTACCAGGGGCCCCCAGGCGACCAGGGGCCGGGGGCCCTCTAGGTGACCAGCGGCCCTCAGGCGATCAGGGGCCCCCGGGCGACCAGGTGATCCCAGGCTACCAGGGGCCCAAGGCGACCAGGGTCCCCCAGGCGACTAGGGGCGACCGGGGGCCCCAGGCAACCAGGGGCCCCCATGCGACCAGGCCCCCCGGCTACCAGGGGCCCCCTGGGCGACTAGGTACCCCCAGGCGATCAGGGGCCTCAATATCATGCAACCAGAGGCCCCCCATGCGACTAGGGCCCCCTAGACGACTAGGGGCCACAGACTATCAGGGGCCCATACGACCAGGCCCCGGGCTATCAGGGCCCCCTAGGCAACTAGGGGCCCCCAGTCGATCAGGGGCCTCATGCGACCAGAGGCCCCCCATGCGACCAGGGCCCCCTAGGCGACTAGGGGCCACAGGCTATCAGGGGCCCCATGAGACCAGGCCCCCGGCTACCAGAGGCCCCCTAGGCGACCAGGGGCCCAGGAAACTGGGGGCCCTTGGATGACTGCAGGGGCCCCTCGGGTACCCAGGGCACATAAATGAAACTTTAATATCAATTTTTCTTCCGAGTAAAAGACGTTTTATCCAGTGTTAAAAAAATATCCTGGGGCCTGAGGGGCCCCCTGAGCGCCTTCGGCGCTCAGGGGGGGGGCCTTGGCCCCCGTGGCCCCCCCTTGGGTACGTCACTGAATACGCCTCAGTTTCAGGGATTTTGACGATTAAGAGTAGCCGATTGCCATCGTATCTTTGCAATCACCGTAAATGCTCACTGGAGATGTTCTGCGTTTGGGTGAGGCGTCTGATCTCTCTGACTATCTGACTAATATCAATGTGTATCTGACAGCAATGCGCGGAAAACGCTTTTTTTGTTTACTTCTAAAAGGAAGCCGAGTGGCATGCATCTCGTAAGTCGTAACTATATGCATGTGCTTTGCAAACTCAGTCTTTGCTTAGCGCGTAGCATTTAGTGGAATATTTAGAAATTCAGCATTGTCAAACTAATGTTTAAAATTCACGAGAAGTTATGGCTCAATTTCCTTCACTTCTCATCTAGTACCTATGCACTTCTGATGAGGCGTTCCAAGTCATTTTCATCTTTCGACATCTCAACAGGCCTACGCACAAGCACGCTCGTTTGATGACCTGTTCTGCTATACATAGATACCCTCATCGCGTCGAGCAATTGGGCACGCTGATTTGCCAGCTCCATCCCCAGCGAACACGTCCGGGTGTCATTTATTTGGCCTGTTCTCTGGACCGTCCGGATTTCGGCCGTCCATTGCTCCTTCCCTCGATCACGCTAAGCCCGCCTCGATCCCATCATTCCTTGTCGCCCCACAAACGAGCGGACGAGCCGGCCCGCATCCCGCGCCGAGGCGCCAGTTCAGTCCCATCTCTGCTCCGCCAGAGAACCGCGATTTCTGCGGATACGCACTCTCATCAAATCAATGGGAGATGGGCTGATATGCGCCCAGTGCGTGAGCCTTTCACGCACAGTTATGGGCTTGGAGAGCAGCTGATTGGATTCGTCAGATGAGACTTCCAATATGACTGCAGATGTGATTGACGGAGTAGATATGAGCGTTGTCCTACTTTTCGGAGAAGCTCAGTATGAGCAATGAATTTTCGTTATGGCTTTACCGGCGTATCACCTCCAATAAATGTAGATATAAAAGTACCTCCATACCTATTTCGTCTTGCAAGCCCACGCACATTGCACACATATTTCTGTAGTGATTGGAAGTCATTATATCACGTGGGATCACCTGGATGGATTATGTGCAAAAACATTCAATAAACAGCCAATTTGAAACATCACTGCACGTCACCAGTGCCCACACACAGAAAAATATTAACACCGTTAGCGGTGTAATTGCACAGTACATATCTGAGCACTTGAGGAAAGTTAATTTAGTCCCTTCCCCGCTTAAATTACTCGCGCTTCCAAATGAACACCAGGAAGAAGGTAATAGAACACTGTTAGGAGGGTTGGGTGTTTTACTACATGTAGCAAAACACCCAACCCTCCTAACAGTGTTCTATTACCTTCTTCCTGGTGTTCATTTGGAAGCGCGAGTAATTTAAGCGGGGAAGGGACTAAATTAACTTTCCTCAAGTGCTCAGATATGTACTGTGCAATTACACCGCTAACGGTGTCAATATTTTTCTGTGTGCAGGAAACCATGAATCTGCGCCGCGTGTCTGCCGGGAGACCCTGGCATGCTTTTAGTTCAGCTTGCGCAGTAACCAGTAGGTGCAGAGGACTGAATCGCAGTACAGTGTCTGTTGGAGCAGTGCCGTTTTACACGGCACAACATGTAGGTAATGGATTGTACCGCGCAGTAGGCCAGTAAATGTAAGCTTCACAGGCACAGCACAACACTTTGAGGTGTAGTGTGGCATGCCATGGCGCAGTGCTTTTGACGCAGTTAGAGGTCTGAGCAGGCAATTCGAGCTCTCACGGCGCAGTACAACACCCTTAGACACATGCACCCCCTTGCCGTCGAAGAGAGGCCATGCGGTTTTCAATCGTGCCTGTCGATCGATCAGCTGTCGATTGGATCTGCAGATCACTGAGCAGCCGCCACTGCGAGAAATCACATCACGCAGTCTCGCTCGCCGCTGAGATGGCACCTGAGGTCGGACAGCGTCACGCGAGAGCTGTGGCCGAGGGCTCGGGCTCGGGCGGCCACCAGGACCGGTGAAGGGTATAGTCGAGCTGTGGATCAGCCGACACAGCGCAGCCATGAGAGATGCAGCAGCCCTAGGAACAGTCGGGAAAAGACTAGGAGCCTCGTTCAGTGTCACCAGCTAGCAGCGACAGTAAACCCGTCACCGTTTACCGGCATCACCATGCCCCGTACCCGTCTGCACCTGAACAGCGGGCCAACGCGTCCCGCCAACTGGCTGTCGGGAGGAAAAACGGCCGTGATCGGAGCAAAAACGACGGTAACGACGCCACGCCGCCGACGGACGGCCACCGGCAAATGGGACGGGCCGCCGCCGCGAGACTGGGTTGCCGCCGTGGGACCGGCACGTGCGACCGGAGATGCCGTAACAAAAGAACGAGTAAATACGGTGAGACCGACCGCGCCACTTAGCTCGCTGGTCTACAGCGAGCTCTGTGTGATGACGGGATTGATTAGGCTCAGTGATGCTGAAGAAGTTCAGTGGTTTCGGGTGGGGACGTGGGGATGAAGCGTCAATCTCGGAGCGAAACTCGAGAAGATGCGGAAAGTTTGTGATTGTTAACAGTTTACCGTGAGATTGCACGCCTCAGTTTCCAGAAGTTCTGACAATGTTTGTAGATTGCCAAACGAAGCGAAAGCAGGCTGAAGAAAATTGCTTCATTATCTTTGCGATAGCTTCAAAGAAGGTAGTATATTTTCCGATTTACTTCATTTTTTTTTCGACACAATTCATTCTCAATTCAATCATTTTCATTTACAGAATCATCCACACTCGAAGTTCAAAGAATGCCTATTTTGTCATTGCAAGTTTGTGTCCCATGTGTGTAACACGGGTATCCGAGGTCACTCTGGGGCCTGGGCCGGTGCCATTGCCTGTCACCCAGACTGCCTTTGAGCCGAACTGTACTGATGCTGGTTTGGCGCCTCAACACGACGGTTACAGCCAATATTAGCCGACTTGTAACGCATCACCACATCCATTGGACGTCACGAGGACGTGATAGGTATCAGGCCATTGGGCGGCACCACGACACCAGCGGGCGGCGTCAGTTATTGAAAACTAATGACACTGAAGTCGATAGAATGCGTCGCAGCTCGTTGGTTGTCAGCGTCGAGGATCAATAGTTTTACGAGTGATATTCAGGGAAGATCAGTAGGTATTCACTATCCACACATCGTGAGTGATTGCAAGTAGGCCGTAACAGGCGTTGTTCCCAGCTCAGTCTAAAACCTATCGCAACCTCCCCAGTTCCGTTCGCCATGCCCTCGTATACCTCTCAATCCCCTCTAACCACACTTCGTGACTTGTCTTGTTCTCTCTAGTCTCTACCATGCCTCGTAATCTCCGCAGTTCCTTCCACCGTCAGTCGCAAGTCGTAACCTCCCCAGGTCCGTCTGCCATCCCTCGCAACCTCCCCAGTTCCTTTCACCCACCTGGCCCGGCTGCCCAGCGTCGGACGCGTCGTTTCGCCGAACCAGTGTCATCCACCGGTAGTGTGTCGCCCCCGGCTGCGGCAGGTGGCTGCGGATGAGCTCAAATTGACCGGTGGGACGGACCCACAGTGCCCTCGGGCAGCGACGGCAGCGGTGGGATGTTTGTCCAGTGGCGGACGGCCTGGCGATAGGCGGGGGCGATTCTCGCTATAGAGAGAGAGAGGGTTATACGGTACTGGGCTGGATTGAGGCGGATCGGTGACGGAAGTGCGCTGTCCTAGACTGGACTTGATTTGACTACTGGAGATTAACTGGAGTGGACTTCCAACATATTGCACCGAATCAGCGTCATGCCTGAATTGCAGTGAATGAACTGGGGTGTAGATTGGAACCTGTAGCGAAGCCACAAACCCGTCCCAGTGTGGTCTGTCTCGGTCCAGGAGTCATGCAGCACCCAACTGTCCGGGAACTATGGAACTATCCTTACCTGCGGAAGTGCGGAAGTCGGCAACCCCCGTTCGGTGGAAGGATAACGCGGATAACACACGTGTCAGGCCCAGGCCGTCGACCCCTCCTAAGGGGCGTGATCGGGTGGTGGCCAGGACAGGGCGTGTTAGACGCCGGGCTTATTCCGGATAATGTACCGTAGTCCCTGGAGCAATATAACTTCTGCGCACAATCTGGGTGGTTTATGGTTTCTCGGGGATTTCACGGTCTTAAATAGAAAGCCTGTCGCGCCTGTGTACTGGCGATGAAATAATTCTGTCAGTCAGGGACCACATAAGACGACGGACTGCGTTGCATGCCACAAGCGTAACAGCCTTGATAGTGACCTGTCAGAGACCAGAGTTGAGCGGAGCCCGGAAAGCGGATACACCACATTTTTTTTGCATTTGATTGGAGGAACATTTTGTTTGAGTAAAACAAACGCGGTAATGGTATAACAACTTTGGCCTTCAACATATCTGCACTGCCCTGCCGTCCCTTCTTTGCTGGACACAGGTCATCCATCGCCCGCGTTACCTTTTTATGTGCGCTTTCTCTTCTCCCCAGGCTCCCTGAATGTTTAACCTGGTAAACGGCTCTCATTGATGGCGAAACGATGCATCTGTTTGACTTTAAGGGCGTGGCATGCGCCAGTGCCGATGCCTTCCCCAGAGAATGACGTCCTCACATGCCTTCCTCAGTGTTTCTTTACCACCTGAGCTTATTGCCAAGCCCGCGCGCTGGTGCATTCCTTTATATGTTTATACATATCGACATTGCCTCTAGGCGGCGACTAGTCCGTCTGTGCAGCACTTTTCCAGGTCTGCCGGGGCTGATGCATCTGTGGCTGTGCCCTCTCATGGTCTGCGGTGCTGACGTTATGATCTCTGCCCCCAGGCCTGTCGGTGCTGATGCTATGATCTATTCCCAGTTCTGTGGTGCTGACGTTATGATCTCTGCCCCCAGGCCTGTCGGTGCTGATGCTCGTCGCGCTGACCACCGAGCGCTACATCAGCGTCTGCCATCCGGTGCGCGCGCACAACCAGACCAACGAGGGCCGGCGGGCGCGCATCACGCTGGCCGTGCTGCCCGTCTGTACCTTCATCATGTTCTCGCCGTACACGCTGCGGACCAGTGTGGTGGCCTGCGCCGGCGTCAACGGCACCACCTCCTACCGCATCGCCGAGAACCTGGCCTTCACACAGTCCGTCTACTACCTGGTCTACAAGTGGACGCTCAAGATCCTCTACAAGATCGCGCCGACGGTGGCCATCACCTACCTGAACCTGCAGATCTACTGGTCGTATCGGCGCGTGTGCCGCAAGCGCCGCTCGCTGGTGCACATGTCGCGCGAGCAGCGCGCACAGCAGACCGACGAGCACCGTCTGATGATGCTGCTCGGCTCCACGGCCACACTCTTCTTCTTCTGCAACTTGCCGATGGTGGTGCTGAGTGTCAGCTTCAGCCAGTCCATGATGTGGTCGTATCCATTCCAGGTGTTCCGCGCCGTGTCAAACGTGCTGGAGATCGTCAACTACTCGTTGACATTCTACATCTACTGTCTGTTCACCAAGGAGTTCCGCGACACCTTCTTCAAGACGATCGGACTCCGTGAACACAGCAGTGTCATGGTGCCCTCCAAGAGCTCCAAGACGGACGTTTGATGGCACGCGCACGGCGCCGCGCGCCGGGCGTGGTCCCTCTAGCTGGTCTGAGAGCGCGTGAGCTAGAGGTACAGATGCGTAGGTACAGAGGGGATGCTGTGGAGGCTTGGGTTGGAGACAAAGTCGTGGAACGGTATAGAAAGAGTGGTATTAGTGGTTACGGTATGGCTGGTACTGTTCAGAAAAAGTATGGGGTGAAGCAAGGCTGCAGTTTCTGACGACCGGTGAAGTACTCGTATGCGTGTGAGCAAGAATAATCAGATACGACATAATCTCATAAGTGTGTGAATAGATGTTGCACATGACTCTACATCAGCATCTGATGCGGCATGATATAGGCTCTGGCCCAAAGTATCACCGTACATACCTAATATTTATTGCCCATTGTTCACTCTTGCCATTCATTTGTTTCATGTTTGCAGAAATATGGAGTGACGCACCAAACTGGGATGATTATCAGTCATGTTTCATTAGGCGATTAATGTCGGTGATGGTCTCTGCGGTGTATTAGTGTGACGTCACTCGCCAGTGTCATCATTTCTCGTTATGGGGTAGCACTCAGTAAGCGTGCATTGTTGCTAAATACGCGATTGGGAGTGTTTTCATACTCGAACTGGTAGCATAGATCCGCGTTTTTCAATGTAATGTATCAATATTAACGCGACATTGACTAGGCGCGTAACCAAGCGCATCGATCATTATGGCTGATACAATGACTAATTTGCATCAAAACGTTCTCCAAAATTATATTCAAGGTTGATAAGGCACATCAAGATTGATGAAAACAAATAAGGCCCATCTAGTGCACATTTGATGTGTTTGGAATAACAGGTGTGCTCGTATTTATTGATTTGATCCTCGCTGTTTGTGTTTACAAGCCTTGTTTATTTATGCGATGTTCTGATCTCTGCAATATCGTTACCTCTCGAATCGATATCATCTCGCCGATGGCGGCGCGCGCGCGTTTGTGTGATGTGGTGTGAGTCATGCGCTGACAATCAGTGCCGGGCCGGCGCTGCCTGCGGTCTTGTGCCGTCTGGGCTGTCTCCGCCGTCCCCCCGGCGCAGTGTCATCCTGACCGCCCGGTGTGCGCCTCCTGTGAGGCCCGGCGGCGACGACGCGGTGGTTGGCTATTTTCGGGCCAGCACAGCACCGGCATTGATGGGATTCTATGTCGCGTGACCCGACAACCATAACGTCATCTGATGATAAACCAACAGGTAACTGTCGCGTCTTCGGCGAAGCGCCGTCAACCTCCAACCCCAACCCCCACGGCAGCACTGTATGTTTTACCATGGAACCATTTCCGACAAACTCACGGTACAGAAACACACTGCCTTCAGCAGTTTTTTTAACGAGTCAGGAATCACGAGGGGTGACAATATGAGCCGTAACGGCGCGTCACTGTGAGTTCACATCCTTGGCAGGCCGGCCGACCGCTCACATAGCTCGACCGTTCACATAACTGGTATGCGGCCTGTCACAGCCCGCGACACTCGGGCATACACGGCATAACTTCTAATAACGCCGCCTAGGTCGTATGAATAACTACGATCTGACGCCACCCTAAGGTCGCCTTTGACCTGCTGAGGGAGGACACGTGCCCTAGCGTTCGGCGAACTATAAAAAGTCGACTGATCAGTGATCTATCAGTGAGCGGGTGCCTAGAGCCTGTCCGAACCGTACGGGATAGCTACTCTGCGACCAACTTGATAGCACGTCTACCGAATGTTTCGAATTGCACATACAAAATAAACACGTATTTGAAACGAAAGCCAAAATATTGTCGATTACTCTAGCCTTTCATATAATTTCTGTGCTTAGAGGAATCAACGTGAAAATCATTTCACCGCAGAATGTAACCCATCGCCTGCAGGCAAATGCGACAACACGCTTTTCAATCATCGAGAGCCGAATCACTCCCAATTTACCAGTTGGAGACGCACTTTAAATCTCTCAGGCTCCGAATGATATCAACACAAATGGCCTATGCAAATCAAGTCGGGATGAATAGTGGCTTGCGGCAAACAACTGTCAGGGACAGAGCACGACCATCAAACTAGTGGCGGGGTCGGCGGACGGCGGCGCGGCCACGAGCCGGCCACTTTCCTCCTCAGACGGCGCGTGGAGACGTAAACAGGGCCGACAGGGGCAGATGACCGAGCGGCCCGACACGCCGCGGCGCCAGACACAGCCGCGGGCAACACAACAGAAAAAAACAGACCCATCAACGGAAATGTGTATTCTTCTGACGTGTTGCAGTCATTGTAAAATGGCAGCGAAAACACAATATGGAGTGTGAATAGTAATTCAAAATTTGCGAACTGAAATGATGGCAGTTTCCACACAACTAAAAATATATTGAACTTGTGAACAAGTTTTTACACCAATTGCTAGCTGACACTAAAATAGTATATCAGGCAAAGTATCTCAAACAATAAAGCAGCTACGGATTTTTTTAAGAGCAGATGTTTTTAACATCACTTGTAGTTGTCTGTATACACACATCAGGCAGCGCACAACGAACGGATAACTATTGTATCAGGACACTCATTGACATTCTGGACACGTACGACTCCTATCAAAACAAAACAAACACCACATCATTAGAGCCCGTATCAAAAACAGCATAGTCGCTAGTTTGTTAGCGGCAGCCCACGTCACCATGAACATGCGCAGCAGCACGTGACCAGACCATCTCCCTCCCCCACCGCGTACGTCACCGTCAGTAGCCGTCAGTAGCACTCCCGCAATCAGCAGCACCGCTCCAGTCCCGGCGGGTGGTGTGCCACCACATTCCGCACTCCATCCGGTGGGCAGCGCGAGTGACAAAGTAAGGTGGGGAGCCCCCAGTCCACCAGTACAGCCAGCGGACAGACCCAGCGCCAGGCGCGGCCGTCATGAGTTTTCCGAGAACTTGTACCTGCAACAGGTGAGCGAGTCAGTAATGTGATGGCGGAGGGAGGACCGGCGAGCTCGGTGTACGGTGTGGCTGGGGAAATCAGGGCCCGATGACACCTCAGCCACGGGGAGAGCTGGTGATGGTGTCGATCCGACGCTGCATGGCGCAGAGTCTGGTCTGTCTGTAAAAAACACGTAAGAAGAGCCAGTGTGGCGGGAGCTGGGAGATCCAGATACACGCCGAAAGCACACCGTGGGGATGATCCTCTTAACAAAACCAGCGAGCAGTTCAGCAAGAAGACGGCGTCCCGACTGACTCCGGCCTCACAACATCACCCATGAGATCACCCTCGCCTCGGAGTGACCTTGCCACGGCCATCGCAGACAGATTGGCCCCCGTGGCAGCCGACGCGGCTAGCATGGCTCGTTTGGTCGTGTGCCGAGCGGCTTACAAGAACTGAGGGTCAAGGTCGCGTCGACATCAGTAGTCCGGTGGGGGCTGATAGGCTGTCCAACGATGGAGCTCAATGAGTGTCGGTGTCGACGGTTTGTTAGGTGGTGCTTGAAGGCTTGACAGGCGGGGTTCGACGGTGTCAGGCAGTCTGACAGTTTGTCGGTTTCTCGGAGGGGATTTGACGGTTTGTCTGGAGGTGGTTTCACGGTTTGATGGTTTGTCAGTTAGGTTGTCACGGTTTGTTGGGCGGTTTTTGACGGTTGGTGGGGCGCGGTGTGACGGTTTGTCTGGCGTGGTTTGACGGTTTGCCAGACGGCATAGTTCGATGGTCCGTTGAACGGCAGCGTTCGATCGTCTGTTGGGTACCGGGGAAGGGAGAGGGGGGCGGTGACCGACGGCTCGTTCACGCCCCCAGGCAGTGATTGGTGGCGCCGCTGCCCCGGCAATCCAGGCTGAATTGAGGCGCGGTGGTGGCTGAGCGATTCACGCCACATGTCCGCCAACCCAGACTACGGCAATCAACAGGTCGATGGAGCCACAGCCGGCGGCGGCGCAGATCAAACGAGCCGGAAACCGCAGCGGGAATTGTCAATAGCATCGCAGCACGGTCCGATCCACCGGCGTCAATTTCATACGGGCGAGGGAACAGCGGATATATTGACCATAACGAAAGCTTCACAGGCTCAACGGTACGAATTCAATAGTTCCAATTCGCTTCCATAAAAAAGAGGGGGAGCTGTTCGCAGAAGGGGAAACAAACCTTTCATAGCGTCAACGGTTACTGTCCTTCTATGTGCTAGCGAGCAACGTAATTCTGAGCTTCGGAAACAAAAAGCTCGCGAACAACATTCCTGGCATCCTAAAAAACATACCAGCAGAGAAAAGACGCTGGCCAGTGTTGATCCACGAAATAAAGTCCGCTAGAAATGTGTCAAGCGGACGCGGAGTTCCTATAGCAACAACAGGAAGAACTAAGATGTGGGGAAAGACAAAGACGAGAAACAGAGACACTGATAAATCAATGTAAGCATCGCCTGGTTTATGTCCTCATTTTATCCGTTATTTGAGATAGCTTACTCGTACGTGTTATGATAAGTAGGACTAGGCACTACACCGAACAGTTCGTGCGCAGAAAAAGCCCAGCATCTAAAATAAAAACAAAACAAAACAATAAAACACAAAGACTACTGCATCCAGTCTGGTATTTCACAGCACTGAAGTCCTAGTATGGTGACAGAGTCGGAAATGGGATACATTTATTGGCCATCCCTGACGGCGTAAACAAGCTTTATGGTGCTTACACGGCTCAGAGCGTGTTGCTAGTAGGCGCGGGGGACAGATGGGGGGGGGGGGTATCCACCAGACTGCCCGCTGCCAAGGTCGCTGCCAACGGCACTGAGAGATGGCCTCTGCCGCCTGACCCGTGTCATCAGCGGTCACGTCCGCACCACCGCCGGCTATCGTGGTCTATGGCCTTCCATCGGACGCGGGACTCGCGTCACGCCCAGTGGGGAAGGCCCGGGACCTGTTTGAAGGACTGTGCGCGAGCTCTCTGTCACTATAGCGGCGAATTGAGTTCGTCTGACCACACACAGACCGACGGCGGTGGGTAACCCGGTGATTCGACGCTGGACGGGGGCGTGCCCCGACCGTGCTAGGGACTAGTGATGTCAGTTACAGAAAATCGAAATACCGATACCAAACCAAATACCAACTAACACCGTGGGGAAATACCGAAACCAAACCATCTTGAGAACATGAGGGAAATACCAACTTTTTACCAATTTCTTAGCCTCTTATACATTAATGAGGGTTCATGATACCAACAAAATACCAAACTTATTAGGATTGAAATACCAAATACCAAATTGGTGTCGGTTTGGTATCGGTTTACCAAAAAGTTGGTATCCGATTGACATCTCTACTAGGGACCCAAGACAACCAAGCAATGGTGGCGGTCAGATGAAAGCCAGTCTCAGCGGTGGTCTCGTCCCGACGTCTAACAGCGGCGATCCAGCTCCCCGACAACAGTCCCCCCCCCCTCGCGACCAGCCCCGCCGTAGCGAGACGGTCAGCACCATGGTCCGAGATACCATGGGCCGACGTTGGGGCAGACCGAGTACGCCCGTCAGAAACAGAGGGTTTATGTCATGGAAGTCCGGGCAATGGTCATGAACGTTTGTTTGGCCGTATGTTTAAAGGCATTCTTAGTGGGCACTTTGTCCACAATGCCCTCAAAAAGCTCGTAACCATGCACAGCTGCTTCCTAGAGATGCCATGCAATTTTGAGCGGTTGCCCTTTAATATTTCATTGAATGTCACCGCTGGGATCTGCCCAGGGAAAATGCATGATCCGGTGAAGCTTTTAGCGTCAATATCACCAAACTGGAAGTTATGGCTACCAGTTCCGAGCAAAAATTAAAGAAGGCTTCAATATCACAAAAAGAACAAAATAACTTCTTAGTAACAATCGATATTGGCATGGGATATGCAAACAATCAACATAATCTTCAAAAAAGAAAGAACAATAATGGAACAATTGGCAACAGACCGCTAAACGCGTAAAAAAATACCAGGCCAAGTCAGTCAGAGCATTTCACCACAAAATTCGTACAATCGGACAAGGCTCTATTTACGTTTACGTATAGGTCCACAAGCCATCATCTGGATGCAATACAGGGTGGGGCAGAAAGATTTACCTGTTTGTTTTCAGTCCATAACTCAAAAAGTTTTGAACGGATTTTGATAAAATTTGGCATGCAGCTTCCCAACTGACTCATGTATCAACATTAAGATCGTTTTTGCATTTCGTAATATTTGTTGGTGAGCTATGGCGAAGCTGACTAAGAGAGCCCAAATTGGGTCGCTAAAGTAGGTTGGCCATAGCTCCTGAAGCGTTGCCAAACAGCTCGGTGTTGCCGTAAAAACTGTTTGCAGTGTAAATAAATGACTTAAAAAGACAGGGTTGGCGTCGACGAAGTCCATGCCAGGCAGAATAAGGGATATCTGCTTCAAAAAGCTGGTAAATATCGTGCACAAGAAGGTGTTTCAAGTTCTAGGCGAAACATGCGCAAACTGCCAAGGGAGCTCGGTGTTTCGCCCAGAACCGCCAAGAGAATCATAAACGACGGCTTGGGCTTTATTTCATACAGGATGGAACATCGGCACCTAATTTCGGCGGCATCCAGGGAAAAGCGGCTACACAGGACCCAAAAAACATTGGAGGAAATCAGGAGCGCCGGTAACAAGGCATTCTTCTGGTCCAATGACAACATGTTCATGCTTGAGCCCCAGAGACACTCCCAAAACGTCAAATTTTTGGCAGATGGTTCATCCAGCATTGATCCTGCTATTCGCACCATTTTTCGTCGCCAGAAGCCTGCTGGTGTCTTGGTTTGGGCTGCCGTCGCATCCGACGGCTCAAAAGGATCCTTGGTCTTCATCAAGGAGGCTGTGAAAGTTAATGTACAGGTTTAAGTCCATCTGCTGGAGGAACATGTTTTGCCTTGGGTCACTCAGTCGTTCCGAGACGGATACGTCTTCGTCCAGGACGGTGCGCCACCGCAAACGGCCAACATCGCTCAACCGTGGTGGAAGACTCACATGCCTGGGTTCTGGGACACAGACATTCGGCCATCATCAAGTCCAGACCTGAACCCGATGGACTTCGCAATCTGGACCATCTTGGAGAGGAGGGTGTGCGCAGCAGCACACAGCAGAATCGCCGCCCTGAAGCTGGCCCTTGAGACGGCACCGTCGAATCTTGGCGGGGACACCATGCGGCGCTCGTGCCCCTCCGCAGAGGAACATTTCGTGGCAGTGGTGAAGGACAAGGTGACCATATTGAGCCATAATGCCGTCGCTGAGAAGTGTACATGCTACTGCATATATGTGCCAGAAATCAATTTGATATCTTTGTTCAGGGCCGAAATATTTAAGAAAATCAAGAGGTAAATCTTTCTGCCCCACCCTGTAAATACAACAACCACCTTCTGGCAACATAGACCAGTCGCCGCCTATCAACAAAAATGGCCGGATATCGCCCCGGCACAACCGCAAACAAACAATTGGCCACTGACGGTCATGCGACCACACAACACCATTAGCGGCTCTCAAAGCCGCACGCTCTCGATCCAGCACTGACGGAGATTGTCGGAGGTCAGAGGGCTCCAGGGCCGCGGACCCAGCGGCCAGCGGTGCCACACGTGATAACACCCAGGCCTAGGTCAGGGACTCCAAACTGACACCACAGGCCGAACCCAGCCACCGAAACAGTAATGCGGAGGACACCGTGGGCAGAAAACCAATACTGACCTGAAATGAGGCCATCAATATGACTCAGTAGAAAAACAAGCACCAAGAAAATCTATCAGCGTATTGTAGTTATTCATGCAATCACTAAAGCAGGGGCTTTCCGCTTCAGCCGCGGGCGCGCCCAGTCATTCGCGCTCCCGCCGCTAGATGTCTCTAGTTGTGGACGCCTGAAGTTATGCTGTGCCGCTGAACACGATCGCGGCGCCAGCTCCATGGTTGACGACGGGCGCATCGGACAATCCAAATCAAGATAGGACGGGAAAATATTATTCAGAGGAGCAGTCAGCATCATCGCTCTCTTGCAACTACAAGCGAATCTAGGACAATGATGAGAGGTAGCGATATACACGGGATTGACAATACAATCGTGTCCACTTTGTATCAAGTTATGCACATGAGATGTCATGATTGGGTCCGACATACTGGCAAGTTGTTGGCGCATGAAGCCTTACCTTCAATAATGGTTGAGACGGAGGCCGTCATACATTTTAATGAAAAACGTTCCAAAGCCTACAAAGTAGGCTTTGACAAAACAAAAAAGGCGTCACGTTAATAGTTCACAGCTAATAGAACTTAAAAACATTCGTGAATAAAAACATTCAGACTATGTGTAGTTACTTGTGTATCACTTTTCGGGCTCGCTCAATGGACGGTAATAGTCCGATGTCCATCAGTTTGCGCAGCGGCGCTGTCGAACTCTCCCCCCGCCGGCACTTAATCTGTTCATTACTGCGTGATGTGAGCGCGCACTGCGCGTGGCCTCCCAAAACGGGCCATTATTTGATCGGCGCCCTCTCCGCGGAGGCGGCGCACGCGGCCTAAAGGGACGTTAACCCGGCACGCTCCACGCCGGCCCCGCCAACCGCCTGTAATGGGTGACACCGATCATCGCGCGGCCGGTCAGCGGCTCGTCACGTGACACCCCCCTCCCACCGGAACATCCCCCCCCCTAGCCGAGGTCCTCAAACGGACCGATTCGGGCGGTCCGGCACGTAGCCGGTAAAGACGCGCAATTTGGGTCGCGCCGCGGCGCAATGGCTGAGCGCGGCCGCCGGGAAAAACAAGGCACCCGCCGGGCCCAAGCCACGGTGGGACAGACGGATGCGAGCTAGCGAGACGACTCAGACGTACATCCGGCAACGGATGGCAACTCAGACGGCAACGGATGCGTAGCGCGTCGACGCCTGAATAGTGTCGGTAGCAAACGATGCAGTGGGTCATCGGACTCGCATCTATCACTGCGACCTGCACAATATGTTCCGCCTTATCAATCAATCACTTACGCTCAGTCAAATACTCGCTCAAGCGTCAAAAAGCAAATGAAACTTGTGTGCTTTCTCTGACATATCGGTACGATGATTAGGCTCGCTCAGTTTTAGCTTTTACCATAAATAACATGAATCATGTTATGTATGTGTTAAATGTCATGCTGTTAGCATCTATTACAAATTAACTTTAATAAAACTGAGCTCATTGACGTTTAAAGCATTTCGACTGCATGACCTGTTGGCAATCGTTCACCTTGCAACCGATGGATACCATTTTCTCTTCTAGCCAACTTTCTCCGAACGGCCCTCAAGCGGCTGCCGTCTAGTGGCAGCTCTCGCCACCAGTTCCTGGTAGCCGGTGTTGCAGGGGCGGATCCAGAAAATCTCCAAGGGAGGGGCCATTAGAAACCAGGAGGCCCCCCCCCATAATCCCACCTGTTGGAGGCCCCATCTTCCCACTTGTTGGGCCCCCCCCAAAAAAAACTGCGTCTATTGAGCTTATCTAACTGTTCAGGCAACATCTCAACATCTGTGCAGGCTTGGAGGCCCTCTGTGCAGGTTAGGAGGCCCTGTAAAAGTGGTCATCTCTGTGAGTATAAGAGACCTCCAAGTTATGAAAAGCTTTACCAATCTTCTAACAAAGAAGACTTCTCAGCTAGTCTTCTAAGAAATAACTAAGTGGGTAGGTTAAAAAAAAAACTCATCGGATTTCGGCCACTTTATTTTCAGGAGGCCCCCTTTTCAGCTTTTTAACTTTTTAACTTTTTATTTTATTTTTGAAAAAAATCGGCCAAGGGGGGGGGGCCATGGCCCCCATGGCCCCCCCTTGTATCCGCGCCTGCGGTGTTGCCAGAGGCACAGTGACGGCCGCGGCTTTACGGTGGCTCCCCGGGCAGGGCGGGCCGATCGGTGCTCAACCGCTCAGCTATGGGGAAGTGGCAGTGCCGCCCCGCCGCGCCGTCATGAAACCGCCCCGGGCTAGTGGAGCCCCGGGCCCGCCGGCCGACTCCGGCGGCTGAACACAGCCAGCACAGGGCCCTAACAATACCACCGACGAGTAGAGCGTTACATATGGATGAAAATAATGTTATAAAAATGAGTGTTGTATGGTAATAAATGTGCCAGAATGCCTCCTGTTAAGCTATGGAATAGAATTTAATGATGGCTCACCTCTTAAATATACCTAATTTATTTATGAAACTCGGCAAAATAAATAGCTTTTAAGGGTATTAAAGTATAATGAGTGTCCAAGTCACCATTCTGAAGAGGAACACATTATTCCTAAGGTGGAACATGATAGAGAATTTTTTTTTTTTTGGCTTGAGGTTGTCTTTGCAGTCACCTTCTTTGCAGTCACAATTTAGCAAGCGGTTTGCTTCCCTAGCAATACAAGCATTTCTCGAATTGCCTAATTGTTTTCTAATTCCGGTAATATAAAGTCATTTAGCAGAAACTGCGAGCTTCTCGTGTCATATCAGCAGCGTCCCGTGAGAATACTGGTCTAATTAGAAATACCTAAATGGCCTGAGAGAAACGAGGAGGATAAGGCGGTATACTTAGAACCGCAGTGAAGCTTGAAGTGAGATAACTTTTCGGTGCAGCAGCGATTTGATATCCTCGCATGACTGGAAAACAGCGCATTCTTACCATCAAAACTTCGCAAAATAAATTTAAAAAATGAATAATTTCTTTTAAAAAGCAGCAAACAACCCCGCCTCTACAATTTCGCTTATTTCCAGAACTTGTTACATAAAAAAGAAAAGTGGTCAACGTAACACAACGAAACTTTTGAACACCCCAATAGTGCACAACAAACGCCTTTTATGCACACCAAGCGCATTTTCATGTGCAAGCATTCCTAAAAGGTAAACGTTGCTAAATGCGCAAATCACAGAGCCAATGCCATCAGGGTGCCGCCGATGGGAGCCCGAGGGAATCACTGCTGCAGGAAACAATTACATATAAGTGATAGACCGGATAAGAAGTGTCTTCTCCTAAGATGATAGCGGCCACAGATAAGCGGTAAATTTGATATACAGGAAAGGTCAGGATGGTATTGATACTAGACCATGTAGCGACCAGATATTCGCCAGGGAGGTTCTGCTTCGTTGGGGAATACCTTCCACAACAATGGAAAAGTCATTGAGGCTCAAAACCCTTCCAAGTTCCAACACAAGTCACTTAAAAAATATTTGAAACAACGTAACAGGATTTTCCTTTCAATATGAAAGGCTCGTTATTTCACACCACTCAGGCATGAGCGCCAGTCTGTCATCGTCGGTGTCAATTTCAACGTACCGCATGAAGCGGAACCTCCTGGGACACAAGTAACCCTGACCGCTGACTGGATAACCCATCACGGACCCGGACACAAGTGTTGACATTGAGCACAGGACCTTGGCCGAGGAGCCGGCGGCTGAGCGCCCACCAAAGGGGCTCGCCACGCCTGCGAGGAACATGCCGCGCCTGCGAGGAACATCTCCCGGGGGATATCACCGAAATGGGACGCCTTACTGGTGCGTGAAATCATGACCCACCAGAGCTACCCAGAGTCAGAACTTCAGAAGTTTACTGCCCCTCGCCCCATAATTTGAGGACCACACTCATCCACAGCGATGACTGTCGTAAAGCCATTTATCGAAAACGATGACCGTTGGGAAAACGCAGAAGCCGGGACAGCTCACCCATTTCTTTGAACTGTTGAGTGGTGTTTATCCCAAAATTCTGGGATCGAAGGCCCAGCAGCACCGAACACCATGGCTGAGTCAGGCTCTGTTTCGAAGCCGGCTGGATTGCAGCAGCTGACCTGATGAACGAGACCAGTAGGTACTATGGGCGTCAGGCCAGCGACCCCGCGGTAAATCACCCCGTATCACAGTGATGCAAATGGGGTTCACGAGTGGCCATAAATACGAAAAAGGCCCAAAATTCAAGTTCACTTAATCGAATAAATCGTAATATGGTCAGTCAGGCAAATGTTTGGGGTGTCTGAAAAAGTATGATTTTAATGTTTTTGTCAAAACCGGCCTCGTGTAGGATTGTCAGAAGTCGAGACATTTTCGATGTCGTAAAATGACTGTCAGATACTCGCAGCTTCAAACGCCGCTAGCGTGCGTTCATGTCATACAAGCTGCAAAAATTATACATGAAAATGATCCCCGAAACCTGCTGCTTCTAATGCCACGTCATGAAAAGCCGTATCTATTTTGGTTTGGCGGTGAGCTAACTATTTGTTATCATGTTGCAACCGCAGTTTTTTACCAAAAATAATTGCTTTCAATTCACCTACAGCACTTCACACAGTGTGTGCCCGTTAGTGCACCATATCATAGCATTCCCTAATCATTTCTGAGTCGCATCGTGAAAGAATTAAGGCGCTAGCACAGGGCTGACCGGCGCTACAGAAGTTTTCGTCCGGCACGGTCGGGTGCCGCGGCGCAGCGGGCGGCCCGGGCGGCCGCGCCGCCGCGCCGCCCGGACGCCGCGCGGCGGCACTCACCCGCCCACTGCGGCACCCGACCGCCCGGACAAAAACCTCTGTAGCGCCGGTCAGCCCTGTGATAGCGCCTTAATTCTTTCACGATGCGACTCAGAAATGATTAAGGAAGGCTATGGTATGGTGGACTAACGGGCACGCACTGTGTTAAGTGCTGTAGGTGAAACGAAAGCATTTTTTTCTTAGTAAAAAACTGCGATTGCAACACGATGATAAATAGTCAGATTACCGCCAAAGCGAATGAGATACGGCTTTTTGTGACCCGGCATTAGAAGCAGAAGGCTTTGGGGATCATTCTCATGCATAATTTTTTCAATTTGTACGAAATGAACGCAAACCAGCGGCGTTTGAAATTGCGAGTGTCTGACCGTCATTTTACGACCTAGAAAATGTCACGACTTCTGACGATGATACACGAGGCCGGTTTTGACAAAAACATGAAAACCATGTGGTTTCAGATGCCCCAAACATTTGTCTACTCGGCCATATCGCAATTAACTGGATTTGGTAAACTTGACTTTTGGGTATTTATGGCCACTCGTGAACCCCATTTGCATCACTGTGTATCGGCGCCCCTCAGGAGCCAGTTCATTACACCCATCGGTTGCTCAGTTGCGCACCATGGTACACCGAGCTGAGGTCCAGAGCCAGACCCCGTCTGTGTTCAGAACTCGGAACGAAAATGTAGAGTAACGGGCCGGTGCGGGGAATGAAGACAGGTTTGAACAGCCACGGGTGCCGTCAATGCACGTCATCAACGCAAAAAAGGTAATTCACCGCCAAATAATATTTTGCCTTTTCCTTCATAAAATAGATGTGCAAACAACTAAAAAGCAAAGAAGTACGAAAGCCTACATCATCCTGCATGCACATCACAAAAGAAGAGGCAAACACGCACTGAACGGTAAAAACATCTTTTGAGCCTGTCCACGTTATGACCACTATTCAACAAGTCGCCGTCTTGGCGGCCAATTTCCTCCCTGCAGACGGACGGGCCCATTCCGACCCTACAACCGAGAGCAGATGTCCGTGCTCAGGGTGTGATGGTCGAGACAGCAGCTCATCTCACAGCGCCACAAACATGTTTTCCGGCGGCGCTCAGCGCGGCGGTACGTGTGCAGTGGACAGAGGCGCGCTGTCGACACGCCGACCAACATCTGCACAGTGCACAGTCAGTCTTTGACAGAACCGCGCATCGGTGCGGCGGATCCATCAAGCCCCGCTGAGGAAGGGCTGCTAAACTTAAAGAGTCGCCGAACCAACTGACCTCGGGGATGAATGAGGAGGATGCAAGTTGGTTCGGTGACTCAAAGTTACCAGCCATTCCTCGGTCGGGCTTGATGGATCCACCGCACCGATGCACGGTACTTGAGACTGACTGTACTTTGGCCATACCCAAACAGAGGATAGACCGATCACCGCCCGGCCGCCGGCCAGTGTCACAGTCATGGTCCGCCAAACAGACCGCCTTCGATCCGGGCCAGCCGGCCGGAGATGAAGAAACTTTAGTCTAAATGAATAGGCGACTGGTGAAGCAAATATGGCTGCACACAGCCTTATATAACAAGATTTCCCGGAATGACGCGAACAAAACATGAGATTTGAGTTACAGGATATTACAAAGAGATATCATACATGTGCAGGGCTTCGCCGATCTGTTTATACAATATGAGATGAATGAAGATGGAAAAGTCCAATGGATATATGACGTGGTGCTCCTTCGTACGACATGACGCAAAATGGCTGTCAAACTGTACTAAATGGCAATGGCTGCATGGCTATATGCTACAAAGGTGGATGACGTAAGCCACCATATCTTTTACAGTCACACCCACTTTAGTCAGGTTCCTTCAAGTCTGTGTCAATGTCTGATGCAGCCCGACAAATGCGACCAGGGGCGGTGCCGGCGCATTTGGACACATCTGGCGCGTAGCTCACTGCGCAATTCATCCAACACATCCCGCCACAATGGGACAATAAGCCGTAAAAAGCACGACTTCGCGGCACTGCGAGACCAGACGCCCACTCGTCAACAATACAGCACACGGATCATATCAGGACGAGATTAAGACAGGAAAAAAGGAAAATTGAGTAGCCTGCTTGGATCAGGCGAGCTCAGAACCCAAGCCCAATTTGGTCATTACTGAATGTCGGCGTGGTAACGGAAGCGACGCATTACTGAGGAAGGAGCCACATATGTACAATCTTCTCAGTGTGTTGCACTTATCTACGCAATCGAGTTTAGCTACAACAAATAAGCAATTGCTCATTAGATCCCACTGAAGCAGGACAACCGTTCATGATATTTTGGTATCATGCTTCATGATCAATTATCTTACAAACAAAAAGCCGAATCCAAAAAGCCAAAAGCCTATCCTTCATTTCTGAAAAAAATAGATGCAGCGCACACTGACTGTCTAGCTATGGGACGAAGTAGCAAACCCACGAATGCCGAACTCCCGACGTTTTTCTCACCCACGAACGTCAGCCTGCACCGCTGGCGAGCGGTGCGGCTGGCGGCTGAGCTGGTTGGTAACCGGCCGCTCGGTCAGGGGTGTCGAAAATAAACACCGCACACCAGTCGCGCTGACGCGGAACGGTTGACGTTTCATCACAGCGCCGCGTGCCGGGGGCGGGTCACGTCTCACCCGGCCCATTAGTGCCCGTCCCACTCCACAACCGACAGTCGTCGCCAAAATGACCCGCGAACAGGCAGCCCTCGCGCGCCGGCCGGAGGATACGCGACCTGAGGTCTCTCACACTAAAATACGGAGCTAGTTAAAGCGAAAAAAACTATGTTCGTGCTTACACAACTAGCATACATTACGTTGGTAGTTTCTTTTGCATCAGCTCCTAACCCAAACCTATAGCTGCTCGTTAGAGTTTCTAAGTAAATTATCACGGGTAGTTTTTCGAGTGGGAGGTGTCCGGTGAGAGCGAAGCTAAGGAAACCACAATCTATCTAAGTAGAGTTTGAGGTATTTTGGTGCAAGAGGATTGAGGTCGCTCACCAGAGGTGGTCGCGGGGATCAGAACGAGAGTGGAACAGAGGAGGGTCGGCGCTGACGTTTGATCGAGCACCATGTGCCCGGCGGCGTTGGAGTGGACATCACTCACAGTAAGAGGGGGGGGGGGGGGGGTGATAAAGGTAGAGCCAGTAGCCACTGACGGCGGTTACCCTGACCGATTGGCACGACGACCGTGTTTAGCGCTCATCTTCCCTCTCCCCCTCCCCGACGATCCGCTCTTTCGGCTTGACTGATCCAACAATCATTCCAAGAAACGCAATGGATTACGTAGCTCACAGACTCCGTTTACAGGTGCGACAGCTGCATTAAATACCGGAACATATCAACTTGAAATATCATTTACTACCAGAGGGTATTTGCCACCCGAGACTCGTTTGAATATCAGATTGCAATCACCGACGGTCAATAAAGCTCCAAACTCAATCAGGAAAGACCTTAGCATCAAATAAATGCAAACATAGATTATTTGAGCTAATCAGGACTCCTGGAAAATTATTCCGGAACACCTCAATTTATGGGAACTGAGCTGACTGAAAATAGTCCGACGGAACCATACTGCCTGCAAGTGAGGCGCTCTGAAAGGACCGCTATCGATGGTCCAGCCCACAGCGGCGCTATACTCGATCAGCCTTTTGATCGGGCACAACCTAGATTGGCAGGGCGCGATTGGATGGGGAGGCCTTGAGGTCAACAAAAAACGAAATAACCCGAGATGAGGAATTTAAGGTTTCGCTCCAGTCTGTCGGGTGTATTGTTTTACAAAATATTGGCTTCACAGGAGCTTATCGATATTCTGTGAGTGATTATAACATCTCGTATGAAAACGGTAGGTATATTTAGTGTATTTAGTCATAAGTTCATACTCGGTCTAAAGAGTTTGCACATGTGCCACAATCAGGACTGCGGAGTCGGCGTCGGGGTCGGCGTCGGAGTCGGAGTCGGAGTCGGAGTCGGAGTCGGAGTCGGTCACAGTCCACATTCCTGACCGAGTCGGAGTAGAAGTCGATTTTGGAAACTGGAGCCGGAGTCGCAGCCGGAGTCACCGAAAATCCATCGACTCACTTCAGCTTATCCGGCATTTGACAAGAGATCCACGTCAAATGGGCATCTAAAGCATGCGCACCGTGCATTTTACGACAAGCAATACTACGCATGTCAAAAGGAATTAACCAAGGCAGTTCTCAATGTTGCTATATAGTATACAGATTCATGCAAACATGGTGTAGTCGTGACATTATCCACTGATTTTCAGTGCTGCCAGACGGATCTCGACTAACTCTAGCCATTCCCTAATTACCACTGGCACGGCGAGACATTGTGCATAAGTCTGCTGCAGAAGTTTTGTATTGCAGAGATCCCCTGCAAAACAAATGCCAGGCAGTGACTTTGAGCAGGATGTTTTGAGGAAATTGCGACTCGGAAAATTAATGATAATGTCGTGGAATTAGAAAACGATATTCGTTTAAATGCCACCAAAATTAAGTGCGAACAGCAGAAATGTTATTCAAAGTTGAACGGATAAATAAAAAAAACTTGTAACAAACATCAAAATATACATTATAGCGCTTTAAAATTAGCTTGGTAAAATGGAGTTTTATGCACGCCAGGAGCTAAACTGACATCAAAGTTTCAGATCGAGTGGGCTAGGTGTTCGCACACCATATATCAGAGGATCTTAGGAGTCGGGATTGCAATACAAATCACGCACGGAGGGGCATTTCCTTCTCCCCACAGTGACACCGCGCCCGTGCGGCGCAGTACGAGCAGTTCGTCACCGCCGTGAGGACACGGTACGCCGTCGGTCCCCGTATCACCACCGCCCACTGACGAACTGGGAGCGCGTCGCGACGCCCACACAGCCTCGCTTCCAACGCCCGCATCGGACATTGGGCACAGGAGGCACCAGCTCCGGTGATGAGACCCACACGGCGTCAGAGGCGCTCGTCAAGGTAATGCGCATCAGAACAGCGTCATGCCAGGGATCATGAAACACCAGTGGTACGCTGGTGCAACGAGTAGCAGCTGGCGGTTCGAACACATTTCATATCTGAACACGTGACTGGAGTGCAGAACTGGAGTCTTGGTATTCCCCTAAACACATCTCGGCATGTACCAGGTGTATAAAATACTGGCAGGTGTATAAAATACTTTTGTGCTACTGCGCCGTCAAGCCTCTTCATAACACAAGTGCGAAATGAACAAACTACGCAAATGAACCTCAGCTGGAGCACTAAAGAACTTCATCACGCATTGGCCAACACCTTATCAAAACCTAACACGAAGTCTCAGCTCGTCTTTCATTCTATGACGATCGGCTCTATCTATGTAACGGATTAACGAGAAAGATATCCTCATCCAACTGCGCCACATCACGCCTCAGCTGCGCTCTGCACGTCTCATCTGCGCAACCTTCATCTCCTACTCGGAACACCACTACGCAAAGTGCAGGACTGACCAGCGCAGCGACCGACTCAATCCCGACCCGACGGCAATCTCCCCCCCCCCTCCCCTCACTCATCCGTTCTGCCGCCCCCGGTCGGCCGAGGGTAACATATTGCGGTGGCGGATTGACACGGAGAAAGCTTGACATCCGCGGAGGCGTCGCAAGGCGAGTGACGTAAAAGGCGCAGACGGCCGGGGCAGATTAATATCGGCCGGAAAACAATACAGCACGACGGCTGATGGTGCCGGGGACGGACTGATGAGGCGAGAACACCGAGACGAACCGGTACCTGCCGGCTGACTGGCAGGTGGGGCGGAGCGCGCTTCTTTAGCAGTGGAACAGCGCGTGCTACTGATATGTGACATCGATCGCTCAGCAACCGGACGTGCAGCTACGTGATCTATTTCATGTGAATGTGTAGATTGCAAAGGTGTACAGCTAGCTAATACGGCATTATATTAGAAAAAGGGCAATAGGACTTCAGAGCCCATAAAGAGCATAATTGTGTCAAAAGTTTAGATCAAAGGATATCGCAAGTTTCCAGTTTCCACTCCCATTATCTCTCGGTACCTCCGGCGGTCCAGAGCCGTGCCGCAGCTCTACCATATTCAATAGCACGGTCTGATCTGACGAGATGGCTTCAGGCTACCAATAACACGGAAGTGACGCGAACCGGAGATTTGCCCAATATGGCCAAAGAAACAAAGACAAACCCAAAAATTCATTCGGTGTGCAACTGATCAGTAGCCAGTCTTTTGTTTTTAAGTTCAGCAACGTTTCTTCAGCAGCACTACCGCCGAGTCACTGCAGCTGGCAAAATGAGAAACGCACAAGGCAGACCCCAACCATTCAAAAGTCCCAAAAGAACACCTGCTAAAACAAAGTAAATACGCAGAGCACTCAGCGGATCTCGCCCATTTGTACGGAGTCCGCAGCAGTGACCAGTCTGACCATAAACGAGACTGTTAACGAGAGACCGAACGAGACCGAGACCGTTCTGAAAACGGCTCAGCGGTTTCAGAACGGAGCACAGTTCGATAGGTACAAATCAAAAACGCTTTCATCTTCAGTATCGATGTCTAACTATGTGATACAATGACACCGGTTCTGGTGCACTTGCGATCCGGATGACCACATTTGCGTTGAACGGCTTATCACCTCATCGCAAATGAATGGCCCCAAGCAGGTCTCACCATATGCAAATTATATGTGGATAAGCTTCACATAATTTCCTCTCATATGAAGTCAACGAAAATACAACAACGGCGCTGCTAACCAGTATATATATATAGCACATCCTTCGAAAGCATTCTATCATCTAGCCGCATTTTGTGTCCCTTGAATGCTCTCAACTGCTGTGATATTTCAGGAGCAGTGTCTGCCCTCAGACAATATATCACCTCGGAAAGCCGGGCTAATTGTCGGCCTTATCACATAGCCTCCCAGACAGCAGCGGAGACGTCGTCGGCACGTCGGACCACTTTCTCCCAGCCGCGCCCGCTCGCCAACCCTCTGCCATCCGGCCGCTTTTTGAAGGTTCAATCGGCAGAAAAAGATATCATACTCTCGGTGAAAGGCTCATTCTGCGCCCGATTCATGCTCCTCCTCTTTACCAAGCAGCATGCAGATGAGTGAGACCATGAAAACTGACTACGAACAGGGACGTAAGCCTCGCACTTCGAGCCGAATTGGACAGATTCTTGGTTTCTGGTGTAAGGCTAGCAAAATTCAGCCGATTGCAGCACAGCCTGGTAACGTACCCTGGCCTAATGATATGTAACCTCTTTCCCGAGTATCCGGCGAGAATGGCGATTCGAATTATGTCAGCGATCATTATCGGTACCTTTCCAAAGTTTTCGCGACTAGGATTATGCAAAGATTTGGAGTACCTAATGTTTCTCCATAAAAAGTTGCTTTCGAGTTACGCCTGATAGTTTGAGCTCAAGTGATTCGCGAAAGCCGTTCATTGACAGACAAAAGGAGCACTTTGTCGGGACAAAACGAGCAACGCGATGATGGATGGTGGATTACGGCTGGAATTACTGAGATCGAAATGACTTATGTGCCTAGCGTCTCCCTAATCCCTTAATGACGCAAGATTACCTAATGGGACAGAAAAGTATGTCTCTGAAAAACATAATCTTCGCTCTTTTGCGACAGAGAGCGCCCACTGGAAGGAAAACTGGAGCGAGTTGAACTGAAGCAGTAGGCGACCGATTACGTTCACCAAGCAAAGATCAATGTCAACCGTCAACCACCTGTTGCACCAATCCATTGCTCACGCACAACAATGTGTGTCCACCAACCACTGTCCACGTTCCACAACGCGTCTGACTCCTGTCCACAGTCGTCCACCCCCTGTCCACCCCACCCAGCACCCCTCCCCAGCTCAGCAGAGCACCCACGCCATACTCACGCGCATTTGGGGCACGTGTAGAAGATGGTTTGGCCCTCGTCGGCCGAGCGCAGCTGCGCCGTGGCGTAGCTCATCTCTGGATGGCCGCAGCGGGGACACGTTTTCTCGGCGACCGGTCCACTGGCCTCGGCCGCCGCGCCGTCCGACGACTGCTCCTTGCCGCGGGTGTAGACGTCCAAGTCGTTGAACTTGATGACGTACGTCACCTCCTTGCCGAGCTGGTCTGTGGGAAGACGAGCGGGAGGTGAGCGAGGTGGACGTGAGTCGTGAGGTGACTCTTGGGAGGGAAATAGTTCTTACTATTCATATCAAAGGACGGAGTTTATTGTATCTAAAAAAACGTTCGTATTTTCAAAACAAAACAAAACGGTATTCGCCAAAAACACAAAAACAAGAGTTTCGCAAGAATTAAATAAATGCCCCGTCAAAGACTGTGCGGAAAACGGCCGGCCACATTTGTTACAAGCCTACGGATAGGTAAGGGAGAAACAAAGACAGAAACGCTACAAAGTATGAGTGGATGATGGCATGCCTCAATGGCAAGCGTGAGCTCATTATCTGAATTGGTTGGGCTTGAAAACAACTTATTTTGAAATCGCACCGCCAACATCGTACGTTATGACCAGTTGTTGGCCTGGGTCAGTTTTATTGCATCATTGCACCGGGTGCCATCACATTTCAGGGTTATTGCTCGCGTGCGTGCTCGTTGGATTATGATTATCCTCTACACGAACATCACACACAAAGCGCATGTACCCGGCGTGCTGACCTCTCCCACTCTGCCGCGGGCAATACATTTCGTCATTACCATCACGAGCACAGGGCTATTTGGGACAAACCCGACGAGTATTACCCCAGCGCTACAGCCATCCGGCGAAATGGGAACACTTCGCACAGATCGTCACCCGCCGCACGCACAGTGTCGGCGCGTCTCCAAAGTGCGTGTCGCCCGCGGGCCAATGTCGTTAGGCAGCGGCGCGGCCCGAGTGGAGTCCGCAAAGGCCCGCCGATTGAGGTCCAGCTGGCGGGCCTCAGACGAGTGTGGTTCGACAAAGCTGTGGCACAGGCCGAGCAGAGACCGCCGCGATTAACCGCCGACCAGACGTAATTCCGTTCTAAATGGAGTTAGAATGAAATCGTCTTCACTTATTTGATAATTATGACCAATGGATGTCTAGACACCATAAGGACAGTTCAATGACGATCGATGAAATTACTGCTGAGGATTTTGAATCAAAAACATTTTATAAATCTTATGCCAAACTGGACATCAAACTCCTATTAAAACACTGGCACAGTAAAAGTGACCCATTTCCACCATACGCCTCTCATAAAGGGTTTATCCATTACACTATCGAGAAGCCATTGTAGCCTCATTCACAATGGTAGGTACCCATTATGCACATCGCAGATCCTGCGCCTTCCACCGTCGGTCATCACAATGACCAATGACCGACGCCGAGACCACTGACCGACACCGAGACCAAAGCAGCGGTCACCGTTTGTTTTTGGCCGGTGGATTTCCCCTCCCTTACAAACAAACGCCACGCTATTTCAGGGCTTACAGGAAATGAAAACTGGTAGTCTACATGTCACTACCAGCTGCCTTTTCCTTTCACAGCTACCGTGATATTGCATTCACGTTATAAATGGTCAGACGTTGAATGCAATATTGCACTATGTTGCGCTTCAGCGAGATTCACGTTTGATGAAATCACAAATAAAAAACTCGGACAAACAGATTCCGTAACAGGATATATGGAAACAGGACATTTTATTGTTTATCTGCCTCAATATACGTGTTTGAATACAAATACGCCGATGCATCATTATCCACTTGGATCCATCGAATGACACTAACACCTGGTTTTTGTAGCCTCTGCCCGTTTTTGCGCCCGTGCCGTCGTCTGCGTCTGTCCGTCACACGGCTGGTGCCGGATCAGCAGTGAGGCCAACGGAGCGGCTGGAGAACAGCTGCTCGCTATCCTCCCCAGGTATTGAACGATTCCGTCTCTCCTGTGACCCGAGATGAGATGGGATGCATCGATACCAACATTGCCCTGGCGTACGCTGTATGAGCAATGAGCATGCCCGCACACCTTCAACACAGCCGCGTACCATAAGTTGCCTTATTTCCTGCCCTGGTTAACTGGTGTTTGTCGTCGAAATAATCATAAACGTCATGGATTATATTCGAAACAAAGGTTATCACGGAGTAAACTCTATGTATTTGGGCGTGAAATCCGCTATCCACCTCGAATGAAGCCAATGGGATCAGTCGATTTACGGCGTCTGGGCCTTACGGCCAAGACGCTGCTAATTACGGGTGTGTATTTTGCGCCACATCAGCACGTGTTCGTCCCCAGGTGGCATCTGTCGCCTTCAGTGGTGACCTCGGGTCACGGGGTCGGCCGATGATCGGGATCACGTCCCACGGGAGGCGCCGACTGCCTCTGTACCACGCCGACGCCGCTGGGAAGACGCTGCTCAGGGACGGGTCCCACAGGCACCTGTGACCGCGGCTGGGGTGGTGGGTGTCATCGAATTACTGACCTACATCGGGTCAAACCGAGACCCCAGAGGAGACAGCTCGCCCGGGGGCATGGGCATGAAGCAGTCAAATGGTGGGGACTGGGCAGCCTGATTGTGAGACAGCCCCGACCATTGTCAGACTGTAGACGCGTGTGGAAATGGAGCCCTATCGCTCCCTAGGGATGTCCCAGAGCTGTTATAACGATGCGTTCACCCACTCACTGTATAAAATTTGGGCCAATGGTACTCTGCAAAAGTCTACGCAATGGAGGTGTCACCCATTTCCGACCTCCCAATCCTAGTTGGATCTGTCCTATTGCCTACTACATGGTTGTCCTCACTGCTTTCACTGACCATTTCCTACCAAATGATCATTGATCTCTATCACAGTCAGTACTAGTACCATTTCCCTCGATCCCCACACCCCTGTTCCTGATTCTCCTGACCCCTACATATCACAACATTCCATCCTTTCCTGTCTTGTCCTTTCCGCTTCCTTCTCTTCCTCACATTTCTCTCTGAATCATCATTTCTTCCCACCAGACCTCTCCGACCATCTCCCACGCGTGGGCCACAGCTGCCGACCGGCAGACATCTCGGCCTCCGCCCAGCCTCCGGGCTATCAGGCATAAGAGTGCTATTCCGAGTACGACCCAAGGCCAATATCAGAGGCACCAGTGCGCTCCGCCAGGCCGCCATGTGAATGGGTCATAGCTAGCTAGTTCCACGGTATGACCAGGGCGGTGTTTCACTGGACGCTGCTACCACGCTGCTTTTCCATTTCGCGAGCTGACGTCATACTTGTGGTAGTGTTGGAGCAATGGGCTTGCTGACGTCTCCATGGAAACCCAATTTGACACGTGTGGTAGCAGCGTGCTGCTATCATTGGTGAAACAAACACTACCCCGGAAGCTCGTGGATAAAGCTCGAGGACTGGTGGAGGCATAACGGTCCTGTAAAGACAAACCCATCCCACCCGTCTCTATCCGAGGGTCTGGTTGAGCAATATCCGATTGGGGGTTGATATGAAACATGAGTGTTGTCTTAGGTGACAAGACAAGCCAGTTGTTTGTGTTTCGATTCGGTATCTGTGGGCGAGGCTCTGCGGGACATCTACTATTATCTGGGCACCGAGAGCGGGTGTGTCAGATAGCCAAAATCGCAAACAGTCGATTGACAGTCCACATTGTGAGCGCTGCCTTTTCACCTGACTCGAGGCCTACATATAGCATGGCGAAATGATTTAACGCGCAATCTGGTCAAGTCGGAAACAGGTGTACTGCGATGCCCAAGGAATTCCGTAAGTCTGAATGAAAATGGGGATAAATTGTGCAACATGTTGCACGGTGTGAAAGGCAGACCTAGCGTGTCATGTCTGTTCGCAATTTTTCGGCACATACTTCACAGCTATTATCTACTAGACCCTAAAAAGGGCCATTAGGTATATAACATTCTGCTAGTGTTGTGTATTCGTATCACGTTGTCGGACCAGGTTCCGGCCGCGCACATCGGTCGCCGAGGCCTGGGGCGGCGCCGGAGGCGGTGTCTAGCTACTGTCTGAGGCGCGCTCTGCCCGCGGACAGAGAACAGTCACTGTCTAGGCGCGCTCTGCCCGGGAGCAGCACCACTAGTGACGTCACGCCGTCAGCCGCTGAATGGCCGGCGGCCACTGACGTGCGACGTCGGACATATCCCGGCTCATTACTGAGCCGCCCCGATAAATATTGTGATACGTCTCCCATTGATCGCTGGACATTCTCCCCAGCGGCATCGCTATTCCTTAGAGAGAGCCAAGCAAATTGAATATAGTTGCTAGGTTTCTGGAAAAGGTTTTTAGGCTTTACCTACATGGAAGCTAGAGATGCTGGTGCCAAAAGGCGATTCTGAATGGGATATTCGCATTAAACGAGCATAAAATTACCATTACTGTTAAGGCTGATAAACAATAAACTACCAATGGCATTGGTGCTATTTGACACAAAGATTAAAAGCTGAGCAGACAAACCAAGCTGTTGCTAAACCTGTCGGTTAATACAAGGACTCAGAAACTTCCAGATGCTCAAACACTGGGCACGCAGTGAGGGACCAAAGTCCGAGGTCACGATTCTCTGCGCAATGAGCAAATAAACAAAACATCAAGGCTATCCATTCCACATAAACTTTAAATTTATTAACAGAATTTAACGATTCGTGTAAGCTGGTCCACATATTCTGAGCGTAGGAGGACGTCCTACGTGCCTGGAAACAGCCGTAAGCGATGACTTCATGCAAGGTTTTCGAGTGGACTGCCTAACATCCAGCTTTTGTTCCAAGGAAAGCTTAAACGCGTGAGTTGTACTGGAATGAGTTGAGCAAAGCTGACACATCTTTCTTTGCATACCTAAGCAATTGACAATATTGGCGAATCAGTCACCAAATACTGCTAAGCGATGCAAAACAGAGGATACGGAGACCATTACACCACCAAGTAAAAGCTCAATTGTACATTAAAATTGAGCACAAATCACCGATGTCCACTTAAACAATGCAAGATGTAGGTACACTGACGACCACTTTAGCAATGTAAAATGTCCACCGATGTCCACTTTAACAATGTGACATGTCCACAGTCACTGATCTCCACTTGCACAACGTGTTTCTTCCCCCGTGGCGCGCACACATGTGACACGCTAACAACACATTAGCGGACAATACAGACACAAACATTGAGCACATTTCCACTGAGCCACAACTCTACGACCGCCCAGCGGCAATTACGAGTACTGCTCTCTCAATCACCCGCACGCTCGAGGGTTATGACCATTCGAAATAGGCCTTCAGTGCTGAACGATTGTGAAATGTTTATCATATCCCCTCTATCTGCCAGCACAGTTCACGACAGACGATCGCCAACCATTGAAACCAACTGCCAGCCAGCCATCGCAGTCTTTTACTAAGGTTGGCCGAGCCTTTGCTGTCATGTGCCATACGCGGCCCCGCAAGGACTAGAGTTCACCAAACCCTACTACAAAGCACACCATAAGTGTGCCTTATAGAGTTCTTCAGACGTGCCTCATGCCTTTTCGCGCGGCACGAAGCTCACTTTCATTGGTGGACTACTCTGAAGCGTCAAGCTCACGTAAAACATCTTCTCGCTGAATTGCTGCTCTGTGCTCAAACTGAAGCGGCGCAGCATGGCTGCTAGCATCGACTTCATCTCGAGCATCGCGAATCGCTGGCCGACGCAGTTGCGCGGTCCAGCAGAGAACGGCACGAGCGCGTACGGGTGCCGGGCGGCGGCGTTCTCAGGCAGGTGGCGGTCCGGGTCAAATTTCTCCGGCTCCGGCCAGTGGCGAGGGTCGCGGTGCACCACGTAGGGAAGCATCATCATGTTCGTGCCCGCTGGCACCACGTAGCCGTCCACAGTGAAGTTGTTGCGCAGTGTGCGTGAGTACATCACCACTGGCGGCGTGACGCGAAGCGACTCCTTGATGGTACACTCGAGGTACTTGAGGTTGGTCAGGTGCTCGCGCGTCAGCGGGATGCCCTCGTCAGGCAGGTGTTCGTCCAGCTCTTCATGCACGCGGCGCTGCACGTCCGGCAGTCGCGCCAGGTGCAGCAGCGTCCAGCAGATGCCCGAAGTGGTCGTGTCGTGCCCCTCGAACATGAATGTGTCCACCTCCTCAGCGACATCCTCGTCCGTGAGCAGCGCGCCCTCCTCCGAGCTCAGCAACAGGTCCAGGAACGCCTTCCGCCGGCCGTCGCCGGCCTGCTCCAAGCTATCCGCGCCACCGTTCGCCCGGCGCGCGCGCCGCTCGCGGATTATCCTCCTCGTGAATGAGTGGAGCACCGCCAGCGCCTCCTCCTGCTGCCGCTGCCAGCCCAGCAGGCGGAAAATGGTGGCGTTCCGCAGCCAGGGTCGCAGAGAACGGGAGTGAACCACGTGACCAATGCTGGCAATGGCCGCCTTGTACTTGACGGCGCTACCCTGCTGGGCCCCCACCGACACACCCATGGCCGTCTCGGCGATGGTGTCGAGCGCGGCGTCAGAAACCAGTGGCCACACCTCCTGGGGACCATCGCCGCCGGCCGCCAGCCGCTCGACCAGCGCCGACGCGTTCTTGGTCATCGTCTCCAGGAACGAATCCAGGATAGCGAAGTGGAAGGCGGGCGTGATCAGTTTGCGGCGCCGGTGCCACTTTTCGCCGGTACTGGTGAGCAGCCCCTTGCCGAGCCACGGATGCAGGGGCTCATAGTCGTACCCCTTGTCCAGCTCATTCTTGCTGCTGAGCACGCCCTCCAGCGCCTGAGGTGAGGTGAGGAGCACGTAGTGCAGCGAGCCGCAGTGCATGTAGGTCAGGCCGCCCGGGTCGCAGTTGCGGCGCAGAACCTCCATCATGTCCGACTGCCCGAACGGCAGGTCCAGCAGGTTGCCGAGGATGGGCAGCGGCCGCGGGCCGGGGATCAGCTGCAGCAGCCGCTCTGCCGGAGTCCGGTAGAAGAGCAGCAGCGAGACCGTCACCAGCAGCACCAGCAGCGGCACGATGATGCTGCACATCTCCGCCAGCGACGGCAGCGCCGGAGCCATGGCTGCGTCCCAGACACTGGCCCCCTCTGACACACTCTCACAACAGCACGTCGGCGAGACTGAGGCCCTGCTGCAGCTCACACCCGAGACGGACGATCCACACCGGCCCGCAGCACACAGAGTTCTCACTGACCGCCGCGGGACGAGTGCTGTCCTCATACACTGGATGACCTTGACGCACCGGCCGCCGCCGCCGTCGCCGGCACGCCGCGAGGGGGCTGGGCCCAGATATATCAGCCCCCACGCTGATAACACACACGACGCGCCGCGGTCACGATTGGCAGAGCGTTGCCGCACTTGACGCCCGCCCGCCGTAACGCCGCGCGTGCTCACAAGGCGCACCGTGACGCTGACTTGTGGATTTGTCGGAGATGGGGCCGCCACCGGCGCCCGGGAGGCCAGGCCCGTCGCCAGGTCAGAAACCGCGGCGGGTTTCGGTAGCCGGAAATGGCCGATAGCAGTGCAGAAAAACACAGGGGAATGACCGCCGGTTATGGGTTTAGATTGCAAACCAGCTTCCGCTGATAAACTCAGAAAATAAAAAAGACGTTGACGTAACAACTAAGACAGGACTCCAAGCTTCTCACCACTCGTGTCGCCACTGGAGCTAATCTCATACAACACAAACGACCTTCAGGGAGATGGTGGCCAAGCGTCTAGGCGGATCGGCTGGAATTTGGGCGATTTTCCGACCAACTGGCAGCTCTGCAGACGGATAGGAAGATGATTACTCAAACTGGCATGACAACTTTCGCAGAGCTGTGGAAAGCGGCTACATTGCAAAAGCGGTACAAGCAACTGAGTATTATGCGTGGACACGTAAGCCAGCCTACTCACGCAATAAAAAGAGGAGATCGCCAAAACAGTTTTACAAAACCGTGGTTGGATGGAACAGTGAGGATAGGACGAAAAAATGCGATTCGAGGCACCGTTTTTCTCTAAATAATTAGCACATGCCAGAGCCCAATTCACTAGAAACAGC
Source organism: Amphibalanus amphitrite (assembly GCF_019059575.1). Classification (NCBI taxonomy): domain Eukaryota; kingdom Metazoa; phylum Arthropoda; class Thecostraca; order Balanomorpha; family Balanidae; genus Amphibalanus; species Amphibalanus amphitrite. The sequence continues at coordinate 212,613 of NW_024882540.1, read as the reverse complement.
GGTAGACAGGGTGGTGGCAATTTCGGAGGACCTGCCGCTTCTCCCTTTTTGACACCTACGCATCCGGACTCGCTTTTTCAATTCATCTTTAGCAGTGATCACAACTAACATGACCAACATGACATCTTTCCGATGATGGCCAAATATTTTCACACATCCAAAAAAAGAGACTACCAGCGACCATTATATCAATTTTCAGTATCAAACAATACTGTAGCAGTCATCAGTAGAATGCTGGGCCGCCGATCCATAGATGGAAAAACAACACGGATGTTACATACAGCGACCTTCTAGGTGGCCATCTGTCTACCGGCACTGGCACGGATCATACCCCGTGCGACCCCAAAGCGACGCGGCTACATAATACCTACCTACAGCCAGTAAATAGGCCGAATTGACACAGACACAGGTCATAGTTCATCACCAACCGTTAGTCAGCTGACGAGTCGACTACCGTTCACGATAATACCATAAGAAAATTTCAAGTTCCTCGATAGTCCTTCAATATAAATTAAAAACACTTCAGCGTTTAGTTCAATGCTGAAAACGCTGGCAAATTGGTCTTGTTTCAGTTTTGAACAGCGGATTGATCAGCTCACGTATTCTTCTTACGGCTAGCGATTCTACGAAACGACGCTGAGTCTTGTGCCTTCTCAATCGTTGTAATCAAGTGCACGAGCTAGTGAAAAGTTCTGAAGCGCGCCCGGCAAATGCGTCCTTCCGGGTATTCTGGCCCGTGATTATTCCTCTGGAAGACCGCGCGCGGTGAGGAGTGTGCCCTATCACGACTTCTGGCGAGGGTGCACTATCGCGCTATAGGCCAGAGCACTCTCCTCAGTCATCTTACGCACCACCATGACAGTATTGAACCGCCCGAGCGCAGCAGCCAACTTCGGCCGTAACTTAGGGAGGACATCTAATCCATTATGCTATTCCGTCGTGAAAAGCTCCTGATTACATCCGAGAAATCGGCAGCCAGAATTAGCATTATCTGTTCGATCTTCGATTGGAGCGGCTTGAAAAGACTTTCCACAAGCTAGCAAACGACCGTAAATAACGAGCTGGGCAGCACGTCTTGAATTCTTGAACTAGCTGACCGTGGAAGTTAGTCAACAGTTGTTTGACATGCACACGATGGGCTTGAGAAAAGCCAACCACATCATGTATGCACTAACATGTTAGTAGTGTCACATCTTGACTTTACATAACTGCAGCACGATCCGTAATCTCTCGCCGGCTGAATGCGAGCGTGTTATGCATATTGCGCTCGTTGGTAAAATCTCGCCACGAGTCCCCGGGGGCGGCGCAGCCTCCCAACCGCGTGGCAACAGCTCAGTCGGCGAGGTCAAGGTCACCGGAGGTCAGCCGCACGGGCAGACTCGGGGTGTGCCCGCGGCAAACTTTGCTCCTCTCGCACCGCCCGACAAAGAGCGATGAGTGATACTAACTAATCGCCGCTGTAATATATCTACGTGGGGATATGCGAAGTTAGCCCGCCGGGACCCATTAGACCCGCTTCATCGGTTACACTGAGTCATATGCTTCCTTTGCTTCATCGACGTTAGAAGGGGGTAACAATGAAAAATGGCATCCGGTTCGCTCAAACTGGACAGCGGGCATCCTCTTAGACGTGATGTATGTACAGCCCTCTGCAAACTGCGTGGTAGGTATTCTTTTTTTGGACAAAACCGAGAATAACGCGAATACTATGCTATCGGTCACTCGGAAATCGTAACAGCTAGACGCGCGAGACTCCGCACCTTATATTGGCATTATCATCGTATTCATGTTCCATCCAGTTTGGCAACAAAACCCAAAAGTTTATATTTGCCCTCAAAACAAACTTTTGCATTTTGTTGCCAGACAAGGCGTATACTTTGTATAGTGATAGACCAAATCGAAGGAGTGGAGCATGGCGCATCTATTTGCAGATTTCCGACCGACTGATAACATAGCCTTAAAGTAATTATCGGTTTTGTCGAAAAAAGAATACCTACCACGCAGTCTGCTGAGGACTGTACTTATCGTAGAGGAAGAACCGTATACTCCTTATCTTTTAAAGTCTTGACTTGGCCTAAAAAAGGCTTAGTATAAAAAGACGACAAACAGACCTACTGTTAACGCCAGACCCCTTGAGACCCTATTTTTTCGCGATTATTTGTAAATGCGTGGAATAATTTCAACCATATTTAGAAAGTAGCTGTTTCAAGACCTGCCGAAACTTTTTCTTCAAATACATTTTGTTGTCACTTAAATATTTGTGGCACTTGTCATTGACTCGTAATGTTAACTGTTTTTCCATCCTGGATAGAGGCTTTCATACGTCATATGACATTAGGCTCCGCCCACGACTGCGGCATAGACCCGTGCCCATCAGCGACCTCTGTACAAACGACACCCATGCCATCTGTAAAGGACTATGAATTTCGCTGACGCTTCACGTGCTATGAATCAATTGCAGCAGACGGTCAAGTAAATGTTATGCTCTTGTTGATTCTTGTATATACAGGGTGAGCCATAAAGATTTACCCATCGATAAATTCACTTTATTTCCAAACGGGTTGGCGTAGGCATGCCATCTTTTGCATATATGTCGCAAATTTGTCTCCAATCCTGACAGTGTAGCTCATTTTGTATAATGCTCGTCCATTGTCTCTGCTACGCTCCTGAAATGCGAGGTCGTCTTAACGCACATCCGCCGCTCCTGAAATTCAGGAATCACCACTGGGTGTTGGCTGCTGAACACTCCTTGGTCTAAAGAATGCTGGGCACAATTTATCCCCGACTTCAGCCCCACGGGCTTCGCAAACTGAAATATCCTGAAAACCCGACTCGACCGAGTCCCTGAAACACCGCAAATGACATACGGCGCAGCATTGATATAGCATGGGTGATCGAGGAAATAAGTCAAAAGACGGTGCGGCGGCCGCGTGCCATAGTGCTCTCGCGTCTCGGGCGCGTAACATAAGAAGAATGCAAGCATACAGAAAACAGACTACATTTATTAGTTAGGAGATGACGTTGCCATATGTATGTAAAAGATGACATAGCTATGTCAGCGCGCCTTGAAACAAAGTTAGATTTTCGATGGGTAAATCTTTATGGCTCACCCTGTAGGACCAAGAGGACCATCACTCCTCAACCTACTACTCACACGTGCTTCGAACAAACGTTAACGATTCCTAACAATTAGCAAATACGATTTTCGATGTAGGGTAGGTATCTGTTTGAAATACGAGCGAGCCTTATGATGTGAAGCGAAGGCAATTAACTTATCATTGCGTTGTTCGATGGTTGCATAGCGATGTACAAATCAGGAGCTACTTGATGACATCCGACATCCCATTATCGCATTATCTGCAACGCCATAGGCTTTAAATACGGGTGAATATTTCCTAACCTTATGTCAGTTATATGCCATCTGCCCGTCATTTGCAGCTTATAAAAAATAAAACAAATATCAGCGAACATATCAGCATTGTACAAGCAATGCGCATTGAGCATTTATGGCTCCTCAGTCATCATGTCGCTCTCTGGGCACTGTCAGCCAAGACGCTACGCACAACTCCGCCGGCTTTCGGCACCTTTCGACCGTCCCCGCTCCCCGCCACAGCGAGAGTGACCGCGCGCCGGCCCGAAACCGCCGCAGGCCAAGACCACAGAGGCGGGGCTTAGCTGTGACGTCATAACGTATCACAGACTGACTGGTGATAGCCTCTACACACCGGGTGAAAATCTTGCTCGAAATTTAACATTACGAGTCAATGACAAGTGCCTGAAATATTGAAATGGCGATAAAATATCTAAATTGTAAAAGTTTCGGCAGGTCTTGAAACGGCCATGTCCTGAGCTTAGTTGAAATTCCTCCACGCATTTAAAAATAATCGCGAAAAATTAGGGTCTCAAGGGGTCTGGCGTTAACAGTAGGAGCAAAAGACTGTTGACTCCGCTAGAAATTATGACCAGACTAAAAAAAACAAGGATTCTCGCCAGCCATGTCCAAAATGCTCACGCTGTGACCACCACCAAACATTTCCTGTGTGCAAAAGGCAAACTTCATCGCATATAAACACGCTGAAAACGACTTATTTTCACGTCGCATGACATCCTGGTATGATATCAAAAGTTTCCATGCATAACAAATACGATGTTGCGAACACATCAAAAGGTAAATAGGTACCGAATATCTGCGAAACACATCCAAACGCAAAATTTGTATGAATGACTCCAAAAGGCAGTCATTACATCCCAACTGTCGGAGTCACACTATCAAAGCATCCCTGTCGCTCCGCGCTCGAACAACGACTTAGCAGTCCGTGAGCTGGCATAGCCTTCATCGGCCAGCGACCTGTATGATTGTATAGCCTTCACATCAAATGCCACCAACCAAATGGAGTTACTGCTTATTTTAGAGCGTAGAAGAGCGAACGTTCACTTAACTTTCTAGATGCAGCGGCAGTTTAAAGCAATTGAAGTCCCGACGTAAACATCAATTAGTTCACAGTGCCAAAGGCCAGAGATTTTGTACAACTGTTATCTGTGCCCGATGAAAATATGACTTCGAGGAATGTTATGTAAAACGAAGCGAGTCAGGCGAGCAAACTCAAAGTGTCAGCGTCCCTAGAAACAGTTATTTAGCTCTAAGCATATAACTGATTCAAAATTGATAGAGATGGCTGATATATGGCCCAACCAACTGTCCATGAAGGCGAAATGGGAGTGATGCATCTCGAATAAATCATCGTTAAGTGTTAGCTTAATTGCAGCGATACATTTCCACGTGCCTAGCAAATGGCTCGGTTTGTGCCCAGCCTCAACATACTAAATGTTTATTGTTCAAAGCAAAATATTTAACAAGATGATGATAAAACGCCATGCTTACCCTCTGTCAACATCCCATCTCCCCGAGAATCAGCTGCACTAAGGTCTGAAGTTAAACGCTTATCTCATCTGGTATCGTTCGCTCTCCCGACCCTGCCGCGGACAGCGGCCTCCCCGCACCGTGCACCAACTAACCTGCCATGTCGACCTGCAGTTTGCAGACATTGCACGAGACCAGTGATGAGCCGCAGGGCAGCGGCAGGATCGCGCCACAATCGTCACAGAAGCTGGCAGACATGCTGACCCTTCACGGCCTCCACGGAAGGACGTACGGTCGGTCAATGCACAACTGTAGAGAACAGGACGGGCGGGGGTCAGAATCTTGCTATTTCTAGTTGGACTGTTTGACCTAAAGAGTTCAATAGTGTGATATACCGTATCATTGTCGTGTTTAGGTTTTCAGGAAGTCCGGCTGACAATAAGCATATAAGAAATGCAACAATTCCGATTTGCTTCAAACCCACAAACATGTTACTTTATCGATTTGGTTACTGGACGAGGCAAACTTGGTGATGAGGACGCAAGTGCAGATGCAAAACACAATAAAAAAACACGCGGATCGTGTCCCCAGCCTTTGCTTAGAAGATATATCATCAAGTTGAACAAAATGACCCCACAGTAAAACCGTCTGATAAATGAAGACCTCTCCCAGTCGGCGAGTTTCCCTCAGCAGTGCTTTCTGTCAGCTTCGGTCAACAACACCAGAGACATAAAACTGTGTGGCGGCCCATCCATTTCGGCGAGACAGATTTTGATACGCTCCGAATGAACTCTGGACGCCGGGCACCGATCGGACAAAGCCGGTGGCCAAGATCAATCTGCCACAGACGCGTGAGGGAAGCCAGACGACTCCGCGGCGCGGCGCAAAGGAGGCGTTGGTAGTCGAGACTCGGTGCCCGGACAGCAGCCGTCCACGGTAACTATGACATAGCTGCAGACAACGCGGAGGAGCAGGGCAGTGGTGGAGCAGCACCTCCGGGCAAATACTGATGTGGAACAAAAAAAAAAAAAACTTGCACAAGATATGCACATGATATATCTTCCTGGTCTTTGTCAATGACCTGCCCGCTTGTGTCTCGTCAGGGCTAAAGTTATTCGCAGACGACACGAAGCTGTACAGAAGTGTCGGCCAGGCTTCAGAGTCGGAGGCTTTGCAACGAGACCTCGATGCCCTGCTCGGATGGTCTGAGAAATGGCAACTTCCTTTTAATCAGTCGAAGTGCAAGTCTCTTCACCTAGGTCCTCGAAACGCCATACTCATACTCATACTCATATATTTCGGTTACATCCAAGAAATTGGGTTTTCAGTAAACCACGTCATACATTCAGCAGTTCAAAACTCATACCTGTACATACCGGACAGATTCTATAGAGGTTAAAATACACCACACATGATAAACTAACTGACCACATTGACCTAGCGCAGCCGGATTAAACATGCCGTTTCTTAACCTTTTTACGGAACGCCGCCAGACCGGTGCAGCTTCGAACAGGCGCAGGCAACTCATTCCATGAACGAGTTGCGCGACAGATGAATGAGCGCCGGGCAAGCTCAGTTCGCACGCGCGGGACATGAAGCTGACCGTCACTGGTTGCCCTAGTGCTGCGGCTCGACACCGCAGTACGGTGGACGATGCGGCTGCGGATCGAATCAGGGGCATGCGAGTCATGCATCAGTTTAAATATAACATGCAGATCATGCTCACGCAGTAGCTCCTGTACAGCAGGCCATCCCAGTTCCTTGCGGGACGCTGTCACACGGTCGCAACGCCTGAGGTTCGTTACGATTCTGACACAGAAGTTTATGCATTTCTGCAGTCTCCTGAGCTGTGTGACTGTGCAACCGCCCCATACAGACATGCAGTACGTTATTAGCGGGAAGACTAGCGCTTCAATCAGGAGCTTACGGGTCTCGCGCGGCACGCGGTGTCGAATCCTTGACAGACCGATCAGTACACTATAGCACCGGCGCAAAATGTATGATATGTGTTTGTCCCATGTCATGGCGTCGTCCACGGCGACGCCCAGCACCCTCACCGACTGTACCGGGAAAATTTGAGAGTTTCCAAAATGGATATGGAAGCCAGTTTCGGTTTTCAATCGTTGCGATTTTACCATGATCATCTCAGTTTTGGAGGGGTTGATTTTTAATCTGTTCTGGGTAAACCATTTTAGAGCAGCAGACATGCTGGTTTCCAAACGTATTTTCATGTCAGAGAGGTTGTTCGGTAAGTCAGAGTGGAGGAACTGGGCGTCGTCCGCATACATAACGATTTTCTCAGCAGGTACATGTTGTGGCAAGTCGTTGGTAAATACCAAAAATAGGACCGGGCCCTGGACCACTCCGTGTGACACGCTCTCAACACTGGGGCCACCCCGAACAGACTGGGTCCTGCCACTGAGCCACGCACGAAACCAGCGCTCCTCAATGCCGTACCAGCCCAGCTTCTCCAGGAGGCGGCCGTGCTCGACACTGTCGAAGGCTTTAGAAGTGTCGGCTGTGACTAGTGACGTCACACGCCCGGCGTCTACGTGGTCTGTGAGGTACGTGACAGTGTCGAGCAGGGCCGCCTCGGTGGATAGGCCGGGCCGGAAACCGTACTGCTGTGGACACAGCAAGTGATGACTTAATAGGTAGTCCATGAGTTGTGTGCAGACAACACGTTCGCAAAGCTTGGAAACAACAGGTAGAATCGAGATAGGTCTGTAATTGCTAGGGTCACACGCATCACCGCCTTTATGCAATGGTACAACAGTAGCGGTTTGCCAGGCGGGCGGCAGTTCACAGCGAGAGATAGCGCTGTTAATCACATGCAGAATATGCGGCCCTACCACGCTAAAAGTCAGTCGGATCATAGAGATCGTAATGCCGTCCGTCCCGCACGCCTTGGACGTCCCCATACGCTGGAGAGCAGCGGACAGCTCGGGCAGAGTGGCCGGGCGCGGTCTGAAGGCTCCGCTGGAGACTCGCGGCGGGCGGGGGTGCAGCGTCTCTCCCGTGTCCAGCGCCGCCAGGCCGTCCGCCACGCTGGGGCCGATGGTGGAGAAGTAGCTGTTGAGGCGGTCGAACCAAGCCGCTGGACGGTCTGATGACCCATCAGGTCTCGGTTCTGGTTTCTTGGATGAAATAAGAAACCGACGGATGTCGCGCCAGGTGGTGGACTTTGAGCGGCGGAATGATGACAGGAAATACTCCGAGCACGCGTGGTGTTGAGCCGTCTTGACTGCGTTGCGACAGCGACGAAATTCCTGCTCAGTCTCCTCGCACGGTGTCCGTTCCTTATCCTTCCGAGCCCTGTCACGTGCTTCCATTGCCTCTTTCACATCTTCATCATACATCCACGGTTGAGACTTGTGTCGCAGCTTGACCTCCTTCAGCGGCAAGTGCCGGTCAATGATCGGGTCCCACACCGCTCTCCAGGCCGACCACTTGTCAGTGGCGCTGATAGCGCCGTACACAGCCGACCAATCAGCGACGAGCAGGTCCAGACAGAGCGCGTCTTGGCTCAGGTTGCGCGTGGAGCGCACGGTGACTGTGGTGGGCTGGCGGCGCGTCTTCACGCCGCTGATCGAGACGGTGATAAGATCATGGTCGCTGATGTTGCATGGTGTTACATCAGCAGCCGTGGCGAGGTCAGGGTGACTAGTAATGATGTGGTCGATCAGAGTTGAAGTCACTCCAGGACGAGTGGGCGAGGTTATGAGCTGGCTGAGAGACAGACTATCCAGCAGCTCCTTGTACGCTCTCACTCCCGGCTTGGATGGCTGCATGACGTCGAAGTTAGTGTCAATCACCTGTACCGTATGGGAGACACTCTGTTAGATCAGACGTTGGTGGAAAAGGACCTGGGGGTCAAGATAGACAACCAGCTCAAGTTCCGGGAACAGGCTGCCGCAGTCGTGGCCAAAGCGTCACACATTCTGACAGTCCTTCGTCGATCCTTCGGAGTAATTGATGAGACTACGCTTCCAACACTCTTCCGGACCATGGTTCGCCCCCATCTCGAATACGCCAACGCGGTCTGGGGACCCTTCAACCGAGAAGACCAGAAGCGCATTGAACGGGTACAGCGACGGGCCACGAGACTGGTTGCCAGCATCCGCCACCTGCCATACGAGGAGAGACTCCGGAGCCTGAATTTGCCATCGCTCTACTATCGGCGCCGACGAGGCGACATGATCTCGGTTTACCAGGTGCTTCGACGGGGAGTGGATGTTGACCCATCTCAGTTCTTCACTGCGGCGACGACGACCAGAACTCGAGGGCATGAGTGGAAGCTGTCCAAGCCAAGAGCTGTCTCCAGAGTGCGGCGGAACGCCTTCAGCATACGAGTCCTGAACGACTGGAACTCTCTGCCATCCGCTGTCGTCGATGCGCCCTCAGTCAATAGCTTCAAGGCCAGGCTTGACGAACACTGGGCTCACGCCAAGTACACCATACATTCCAACGACTGATGCAGTGACACACTGACACAAAGCTCGTCACGTCCGGATCCAAGAGGCCAAAAGGCCTTCCTAAATTCCGCATTTTATAAGTATAAGTAAGTATAAGTATAAGTAACTCATGATTCGGTTGGGGTTTCACACTACACGTGCGCCAGTTCAGTGCTGCTTCTACATGCCAACATCTCAAAAATGGATGGGACGGTTGCGATCAATATTTGATCAGCTCAATGTAATGGATCAGATAGATGGGAGGCCCCAAAAGCCAGTTGGACCCCAAAAGCCACTGTATTGCACTATCACACGTTTAGGGCTCACAGTTGTGCTTCCTTCGGCCTCATTTATCCCCCCAAAAGGCATCTTACTGGTCACCTGGTGACAACTATATACCTCTACTCATATGAAAAATTACGTTTGAAAGCACACAAAAATATGTCAATAAACTGGTAGCAGGTGAGTGCTCGATATGTCAATAAACCAGGTGAGTGGACAGGGCTGGCATTCCAGTGTGGTGTAGGACTTTTCCCCAATCTGTATTGAACCTGTTGTGGTATCAGCAATAAATATAGCTGTCAAACTGGAATTAAATTGTGGGTCCGAGATGTAATGACAAATGTTTCTGCAATTAAGGCAATTAAAGACGAAGTGAGATGTCACTATTGAAATTCTGAAATTTGGAATTTAATATTACCAGCTGGAGAAGTTATTAACAATCTGTCACAATCTGATGCAATGAGAAACTCTTCATGACACAGCCTTTGCCAAAAATAACAGGATGAGTGGAGTCATTTGAGATGATCATTGAGGATTTTATTATTGTTATGATTAACAAATCCTGTTGTTAAATAGAAATGTTAAAAACTCGCAATAAGGATATATTCAAACAAACCTTAGAAAATCTTATATACCCTGCAAAAACTGTTCCACAATTCAAATTTCAATTTGACAATGAAATAGCAGATCATGAGATGAGTGCAAAATTCACACTTTCCAATATCATATCATCATATCAATGCATTTTCTAAATCAAAATGAGCAAATAATATTGGGCGCACGTGGGTTGTCTAAGTGTGTTCAGCATGAGATAAACTAATGCCAATGCTTTTAAACTTGCAAGTTGATTAGAGAACTCAAATCTATCTGAACATCTTTTCTGCTTTTGAACATTTTGTTTTGATGTTATGTCTCTGGTACGTCAGATATGAGCGAACGTAAAGTAAAATAAAAATTACTTCCAATAAAATTTCCGAAAATATAAACGTTAAAAGGAAACTTATTCCGTCCAAATATAATAAAAATATATGTTTTATTCAGTATTTTGCAAACCACACTCGAGGCTATGAAATAACAGTGAAAATAACACAATAGATATACAAGCTATGAATATAAATTAAAATTCTTAGATTTGATTTATATCCTGAGTCGATTCTTTAAATTCAGCAAATAAAAAATGAAAATTGTTTGCTTTCTAACAGAAGCATTACCGAATTAATTCCACAAGGTGATATTTAAATTTTGATCAATGGACAATTTCTTTTTAATTTCCGGCAGCGCCGGTCTTTCCGGATAAACAACTGGTAGGTGAAGTATAATGGAGAAATATTTGTCATATTTTCCGGATGCATGACTGAATTGCAGTCTGTGATCTCTTGTGATGACTGTTGCTTGTCATATGCCATAGTCTTTAATTTTAAATCAGCTATTCATATGCCATTTTCTGCTGATTCAGAGTTTACTTAATTTAACATTTGTCTCATCCGCGCCAAAATTGCCGTCTACATAAACCAATTAATTTGATGTTTTTACTAATTGAATTAGTAGGTTCACTGAAAACTGCCATATTTCTGGTAATGTGATGGAAATGGATATTCTTTTTGTTTCAGTTCCAACAATGGGGCGGTACGCAAGGGAGCCTACCAACCAGGCAAAGAGCTGCAAGGCTCGCTTTGATAACCTGCGAGCCCATTTCAAGGTATGAATGGAGATTTTCAATAAATGCCAACTTTGCTGCCTTTAAAAGCATACAACTGCAATAGAAATAAGTTACCGACACTTGGTTTTGCATTAATCATTCATCCATGGTTCAAATTTCTCCAGGGTGTTGCCTGATAGTTAAGTAAATGATTTTTAACTTTTGAAAAATATTTTGATTTCAGCTGACAAAATATGTGTGGTTTATCAGTGCTGGCAGTTGGGTATGTTTTGTCATGTTTTTTAAGAATTTTGAATTGGATCCATTTTTCATGATGCGAGTCCTAAATAAAGTAGATCAATAAATGATTTGAACAAATATTTGTCACATCTCACAAGTCATAACATCATGAATTGAAAGGATTTTGACACAAAGCTGATTTCAGAACACCTATGAGACTGCTAAGGTGCTGAAGAAGATGCCTCTGCGGCGTGCCACCCGCTACCTGAAGAATGTCATCGCCCACAAGGAGTGTGTGCCCTTCACCAGGTTCAGCGGTGGCGTGGGACGCTGTGCCCAGGTGAGGTTTGACCCTTTAATGGGTTGTTGACTTTGATTTTTCAGTTTTTTAACCATGTCTTATAATTTTAATTGGTTGTGCTTCTGTGATTTGATCATCAGCTTGGTGCATTCAGGTATGATTATGATTTTGTTTTTTACTTAATAGGTTTTTGCTTAATAGGTCCTTGTATTACATTTTCGTCAACCCTTGTCAGCAAACATTTTACCTTCTTCCTCCCTTGCTTTGGATCTCCTTTGGCAGTATGCATGGGTATGTCAAATCAAGGTAGGACAATGGAATTAGGGTTCTAGGAGTGACTAGTTCTTGGGTGGATTCCTGGTGTCAACTAGCCTAGTGTGGTAGGATGGGTGGAGGTCCACAGAGGTTTTGCAATTGAGTGATGATAATATGAACAGTTTTGGTGAAGTTATGGTGATTAATTTATGAGTAGATGAAGAATTATTGACCAATGTTTGGGTGCTTACCAGTAGATGGAAATAAAGAGACATGTGAGCTCAGGCTCATAAAGGCTGCCTCCTGGTCATGTTAGGTAGGGGAGAGTGGGGAAAGATGCCCAGGGTTTTGCTTTGTCATATATTATTCGAAAATGACGATCAGAAAGCAAAAACTTGGAGTTTCAACGGAAGCCGACATCATTTTTCTCCAAAAATATCACACTTACGTGCCTGAAATATGATAACTTGTTTTGCTATTAAGCATTTTCCTGAAGAAGTGAAAGGGGGCATCTTACCCCACAGGGTGGGAAAGACGCCCCCTGGCGTTGGGGAAGATGCCCCCTGCACTATAAGTGACATAAATGGGCACGTGAATCGCCTGAACGAATCAGTTGTCCCATCGAGCCTGCAGAAGACACCAAACGTCATCGTAAGGGCCCTCAAAAGTAGTCGTAAGGGGCTTCAAAGGTCATAGTTAGGGCCATCATAGTCCAGCGCGGCCAAACAAGCCTCCGTGGTGGCGTTCGGAGACCACTGTGGGGCCTTTACAGGTCTTCATGATGCTTGAGGGCCCTCGAGCCCATCGTGGGGACCTCAGATGCCAGCGCGGCCCGTGGAGTCAACGTGGGAGCCCTCAAAGGATGTCGTGAGGGGCCCTGGAGCCAATAATGGGGCCGACAGAGGCCGTCGTGAGGACTCTCAGAGTCAGGTGCCGCCCAAAAAGTCGCTGTGTGGGCCGAGAGACCGGCATGGGGAGCACCCGACCGTACTGGACTCTCAATAGTCCCAGATCAGCTTTTGTCTCTCATTACAAGTATGTAATAAATGATTTGACGGGCTGCTTGAAGGACAGCCTAGGGATTTAGGGGGGCGTCTTTCCCCATCAGGACGGGGGGCATCTTACCCGAAAGTACCGAAGTAACATTAAATCAGCACAATTTGTTAGCCATAAAACTACACCCTGAAACAAACTGCTTGGGACACAGTACACGCATGTTAATGTATCACGACTATAGCAAGGGACGCAAAAATTATCTACCTTCTTTGATATTTACAATGTTTTGACACCAAAATATTTTTTGAAAGCAGCAAATAAAAAACATGCAATCACCAGCCAGCTGTTGCCCAACTGAGCTTCGCAAATTTTTGTGCGGTTAACAAGGCAGGCTTCCGCTCTACGCTAAAAACATTAATTTCCAGGTTCGATTCTTTGTTTCGCCGCTAGAGGGGGTGGGGCGTCTTTCCCACCCTGGGCATCTTACCCCACTCTCCCCTACTGGTCATAGTTGTGTTTGAATGTGTTGACACTTTGACTATTTACAGCTCTTTCTGGCAGTCAATTCCACAGGCTCACTACTCTGGTTGAGAAAAATTGGCATCGTTTCCAAGTTCTGTGTTGTGGTTTAGCAAGCTTCAGACTGTGTCCCCTTATCTCCTTGTTCTGTCTTGTGCCAGGAAATTACCATCAACACTGATCTTGTCAAATCCTTTGATGATCTTGTAAACTTCAATGAGGTCACCTCTCCTTCTCCTTTCCTCCAGGGTAATGGGTGATGGTTTGTTCTTAAGTAGAGTTTAACAGCTTGATGTACATTGCCATGGCTGCTTTTTAGGGCAGCAGAAAGGTTAGATAAAAACTTGTTGAGTCTACTCAGCCTAATTCTCTTGTGCTTTGGAAGGTTTTACTTTGCACAGTTTGGTGGTTGTTTTACTTTCAGTTCTGTCAAATGCTACTTGTTGCCACTGTTGCTTCTCAGTTATCACTTATCAGTCTCTCATTGGTCAGGCATTTCTTTCATTGCTGTAGCATGTCTATTGTCTAAGTGAAGTTATTAAGAATAACTTATGGAGACCTTTCATGACCTAAGTTGACCTAAGGGGCAGAGACCTTTTATGACCTGAGATGACCTCAGGGGCATAAAGAGGGGTCATAGGTGTAAATTGCTGATTCATTGTGTAATGTGTACCTGTTTCTTGAAGTGAGAGTGTTCACTGTTCAGTCTGACTTTCATCCAAAAGAAGAGCATTTCATTTTTCTCCCATTGACTTAGAATAAAGAGCCAAGAGGTCAAGAAATTGACCTGTCACCCTTAGGTCACTGATATCAAAATTCAGAGCTATACAGACTGCTGGTAGCGATATAACCTCATTGCTGGTGTGCCCTGTCACTCCAAATCATCATGATCATCACAAATTGCTGGTACTGATTCCCTCATGCAACACCCCAAGTTTTAAAATTTTAGATGTGTTGTAGGAATTACAGAATCACAGAATTACAGAAAGTTTTCTTAGTCATGGTCACCTTACTTGACCTGGTGACCTGCCCTCAAGTAACCTGGGGTCAGAAATCTTGCATGATACAAAAGTGATGTATGATAAGCTAGTATGCAAAGTTTTGCGGCGCACAGCGGTTCTCTTTGCACACGCTTAAAAACTGGTAAGTGTGGTCAAAAACGCCCTCCATCTTGCCCCATCTGGGTTGAAAATTAAGGTGATAAGGGTGTGTTCATAGCTTTGGAGTCGATGGGTTATTTGTTGACCACGAATCTGGCTTCCAAAATTGACTCTGACTCCGGATATCTAAGTCCCATATCATGATAGGAAAGTTCATGTTGAATGCATGTTTATCTTGTCTAAAATGGTTTTGTCAGTATTCTTAGGCCTTACCTTTCAAATATGCTATATTAATATCAGGGTTTTGGCGTCGTGGTAGTGCTCTTCCGACTCCGACTCCGACTCCGGGCTCCTGACCGACTCCGACTCCGGGTCTGATACAATGGGCAATGGTGGCTGCCAAAATTCCGCGTGATATGACGCGCCATGATAGGTCTACAGGGTGTCCGGAAAGTCCTGGTGCTTTAAACATTTTTTAAAATAAATGCATTTGGTCCATAGATACTCAACAATAGAACAAAACAATGACCAGGAACAACTAGCCACATGCTTCTGCTAAGTACCCATTCATTGTAAACACCGTCTGTGCCGACGACGGCCTCGACGCAAGGGCGGAAACGCCTGCGGGTTTTGACGATGCAGGACATTTCCTGTCCTCCCATGCTGTTATGATGCGAGTCTTCAGCGACTCCAGGCTGGGATGAGAAGTTGCCTAGAGCTTATTCTGCAAAACGCGTAGCATGCCTTAGTCGAGTGGGTTAAGGCTGGGATAATAAGGTGGCCTAATCTCATTTCTCCACGGTGATCTGGTCTGCCGAGCTCCTCTGTCAGTTTGGTTTGGACGGCAGCGGCGTTGTTGGAGGGCGCTCCGTGCTGTTGAAGTGCGAAATGACCCTTGGGGCAAGTTGCCTTAATTGTCGTGTCCAGGAACCCCTCGTGGACCAGCCTGTCAGTCATTTATTTGACCTTGATGAAGATGATGGAACATTTGTGTCCATCAGACCCCAGATTTTCTTCGATTGCCGCTGAAATGCTGCTTCAGTCTCAGCAGCTTTGGCATACCGTGGTCGTAACTAAGTGAGAATAACTATTTTCTAAGAAATTTCCGATCCGGAATGCACCTTTGCCTGCTCAACCGTTCGCCGGGAAACGCCGCATCGCGCTGCAACTCGCGCCTCGTTCAAGCCGCACCGGGCCCCCGCGCGCGGGCTCTCAGCGACAAGGCGCATCTTCGCCCATATACCTAGCACTGAAAACGGTTTCAAGGTCATAGTTACACGACCCCTAGCTGAGCGGTGAACGAAGGGTCGTACCTGTGGTGATTGGTGGAAAGTCCAATAATCACAGCGCGCGTTAAACGACGTCCAAAAGAGGCGCCAGAACTTTCCGGACACCCTGTTCGCGCACCGGGAGATCGCTCCGGTTTCGTTCATGCGGTCACCATTTCTCCCACGTGGACGCAGCTGAATCCTTAGAGACCAGCGGCCGGCGGCCAGCTTGAAAACCCGCCGAGAAGCACGAGTGTGGCCGTATCATGACCACGGGCATCGCCATCATGTCGGTCTGTGTTTGTGTTAGGCACTTTTCGGAGCGATAAAAGAAGAAGGTAAATATACAGTTGTCATTAAGTCTTTGACACTGGATAGTAGAAGTTATAACGCGAATACAAAATGCTTGCCTACTAAATTATGACATAACTTGAAATTTGTAAGAGGCAATGTTAGCTTTCAGGACAAAAACAAGATGTGTAAAATAATACCTTATTTGTGATCACTGGAAGCGAATTTTGCCGTGGGGCCACTGGTTAAAAACAACTGAAAAGTGATAGCACGGATTGACTGCAGTTAACTTTCCGGAGTCGGAGTCGAGGCGGCTGGACCGACTCCGACTCCGACTCCTGGCTACTTGCCACGACTCCGGGCGACTCTGACTCCGACTCCGACTCCAAAACCCTGATTAATATCATGGACAACAGCCAAACCAAAAGCATGTTCGGTTGGTGCAGCCGCGGTCTTCTGCATTTTTTTTTTCGCTGCAAAGGCTCGTCCAAAATAGAAGGATGGCCTTGCTTCGACAAAATCTGATTTGGGAAGGTCAATGAGCGTAGTATTGTCAAGGAGATGGGTATTTGGCATGACTGGCCCATGTAGTGTTGACTACGACTAGTCCGACTCCAACGTGGGGCAGGATTGCCTGACCGACTTTGAATCCGCAGCCCTGAGGCCGCTTGCGCCAAAAACCTATTGCACCAATTCCTAGATTCTGTTGTACACTCACCCCAGAAACCCCCCTTGATTAATTCTCTGTATATTCTACTAAGCCCTGTAGGTATACATTATGAAGTGGTGCAAAAAATACCATTTATTCGCTAACAGCGAAAGTAGCTTGCCGATTTTACCTAGCTAAGTATTTTGGTGCAAGAGTCCTCCGGTTGTTCTACTGCCGATTTGGATAGCTGCATGATTATGTAACCCTTCCGTGGAGTGTTTTGCTTCCCCTCGACCTGACCTGGCTCTTTTCCGTCCGTCCAGGCCAAGGCGTTCGGCACCACGCAGGGCCGCTGGCCCAAGAAGTCGTGCGAGCACCTGCTACAGCTGCTGCGTAACGCCGAGGCCAACGCCGACTTCAAGGGTCTGGACGTGGACCACCTGGTGGTAGACCACATCCAGGTGAACCGGGCGGCCAAGATGCGCCGGCGCACCTACCGCGCCCACGGCCGCATCAACCCCTACATGGCCAGCCCGTGCCACGTGGAGGTGAGCCGAGAGCGGCAACGTGCCGCCGCGCAGACAGGGTGGGATGCCGGTCCGAGGGGGTGGGATAAGGGGATTGCTTGTTGTGGCCGCTTGTTTGCTATCACTGAGTCGGTTTGATTTTGCTCCGGTCATTGATCTGTGGTTCAGATCTTAAGTTAACAAGATTTCCCTGTCTTATCGTAGTTACAATGTAGCTATGTCGTTAACTTGAGTACATTCTTATACTTGCCTTGGCTAGCCTCCTTTACGAATCCATGCCGTAAGGCGTCGAACTGATGAACCGGAATGGTTACCCTGCTTTCCCTGCGCTTCCGTTGCCTTCGATGACTGATCGTTGACACCTCTGCTCCGTCCGGCAGATCATCCTGACTGAGAAGCAGGACGTGGTGTCGCGCGTCACCGACGACGAGCCCACCAAGAAGAAGGTGTCCAAGAAGAAGCTGGCCAGGCAAAAGCGTGAGATGAGGGACTAAGCTTTCACTGAGCAAATACACTGAGTTGGCCGACGCAAACGACTGTGTGAACTGTGGATGACGGATGCGGAGAGGACGGTCGGGGTGTCGGGTTTGGAGAGGACGGAGAGGACGGTCGGGTTTGGTGGGGTGGGGCATCACTGGGAACGAGCTGAGACGCGGCGAGCATTCTCTGGGAAAAACATCGACTCTGAGACCATGCATCATTGTACATGTCAGCGGTAACGGTAATGCTGGATAGGGTTTGAACGGCTTTGTCGGACACACGGGAGGGCCGTCGGATGGCGCTTAGCTATTGAGGATATCCGAGGATATCCGAAGTCGTCGATAATACCCTGGCTCAGCAGCCGGTTTCAAGACCGGTATCAGAATCTATGCCCAAAATAATCATGGTCTGGAAAGTGGAAAGGAAAGGAACCAACGATCTGGCTGTATAGTGTAGGTATACGAATGTTTAGTATTTACGTCTGGATACCTCCGCGAATATGAAGCAAACCTAACTAACTGGGTACTAAAAATGGGAAATGACACCTAATTATAGCTATGGCGATTGGCGATATATTGGTTTGTTTGTTTGTTTGTTTGTTTGTTTTGTTGGGTTAGGCCCTTTCGGTCGACAAGACCATTGCAGAGCCGGAAGGATGATAGGATTTAGGGGGAGACATTGGTCTGGGCAGGCACCTTACTGAGTCACCGGGGCTGAGCCCGTCCAGAGGACAGGCCACCCAGCCCCAAGGCACTCACTGTACCCGGCTACGGGGTGCGCTCCCTCAGGAGCAGCGGTGCCGCTCCAAGGGAGCAGCCCGCATGAGATAAGTTGCCTGTCCAGTCCGGAGGGGGGTTGCGGCGTGGAGGAGAAGGATTTCAGTATCCTGAGGATAGAAGCATAGAAAGGTGATATATTGGCTGGTATGCCTGTATATACACTTCTTAGTCAATGCTTGTGGAGATAGACTTTCATCTGGGTCAGAGTGGGTTAGCACAGGTTAGCAACAACAGCGACTTTCATTGAGAAGAAAGGTCGTGTTATGTTGGTGGTAAATCTAGGGTGTAAATCGAAGCAGTATGCTTCCAGGATGTAAGGCATTGCCAGCAGAAGTGGGCAAGGCCGTATAGAAGTGGATTCGGTTCTAGCATGTGGGGGGCGGGGCGGGGTGCCAGTGAGGAGTCTCAGAAACAATGATGACCCCCACCAGAAGAAATACCTACATCAGACACTAGCTAAACAAAAGTTGTTTCTAATTAGAACGGTAATGCTCTCTACATCGCCTTTGACTTAATCCAAAGTTATTTGAAATTTGTTTTGAAGTGTGGTTTAGCGACGTACATGTTTTGGCTGCTGTGACTTTTTTAAGCGCATGTGCTGGATATGTGGCGCAGACATTTTCTTCCCGCACGGTGTGCGCGTGCTCTGTGCACATTGCGAATTCTTTCCAGTTGATTTGGGCTCTGCATTGCTCTTATTCTACATTCCGAAGCTATTCCTGGATAATTTTTAAATTTAGAAAGCATGTTAGCCGTAGCATCAAGTTCACTGAGGATTTTTACCTTCCGGAAGGGTCTATCAACGTGTGGTGAGTACCTAGATAAGTATACCTTACCTTTTCAGTTAAGGTTTATTCATTATTGCATGAGATTTAGAGTACTTGAGTGCATTAATTGGATGAAAATTTGTTAATATTTTGTGCCGTGTGCTTTCATTGCTGTGGCTGCCTTCTCCCTTCTGTTCTTGCTTGCAAGATAAATAAATTCAACTATTCAAGCTTTCTTCATCGCTTCACATGCAATACAAGGTAATTATGAACCGAGGCCCTTGAAGCGGCACCCTGCACGAGCGCACGTGCGGAATGGGTCCCAACTGACTTTTGTGTCGCACCCTAGTAACCGATCCCTAACCATGTGCCAAATCTTGGCGCAATCGGTTCATCTGTTCTCAAGATCTGGAATCGACCCCTGCACGTGCAGCAACACCCCCACTGTGGCACATGGATATGCATTGCCTATAGTGGGTGCCTACTTACATGCCAACTTTCAGCGCAATCAGTCCAGTAGTTACCGAGATATTGCAACTGTTACAAAAGTGACACCTCTTCGTTTGCACGTGGCACGTGCATAAGGGGTCACCCAAATGCATCGGGAATAGTCCAATACTTGGTAGAAGGAATGACGCTACCCTACAAAAATTACCGCGTGTAAATCGGTCAAGTGGTTGCTGAGATATAAGCCTCGCAAAAGTGTCCACATGGCCGGCCGGCCGCTCATACTCAGAAATTTCCGTTAATCTGAGGAAAGACTACGCTCGCTCCGTAACAAGTACATATGCAAGGCAATTACAAACTCGAATATTGACATCATATGCCCATGCCAAAATCACTTCACTTTTTTACTTTGCTCAATTTCTCACCATTTGGAGCCAGGTGGCATCATTTGACCATTTTCTACTCCACTCTCCTGGCAGTCCGAACCCTGTATGGCTCTGCCCGACTCGGTGTCGACTCCTATGTTCAGAAGAGGGAGAAGCTGGCCCTTCAAATGGCCAATTCCAAGGAGGAGTTCTACAGTCGTATGACAGGTTTTGCTGAGGGTCGTGAAGCTCTGGTGACTGCTGGTGACCTCAACCAAATGCTGCACCTGGCCATTGCAGATGAACAAGACCAGAGCCTGCTGCAGCGCATGCTCACCAGGTGACTATGCTACCAGGATGTTTCTGGCCATACCAACACTGTACAATGTGGGTGCTCTGCTTGGCATGAGGATGTGTAAATGCAATACCACTGCGATTATTCCTTCAACTGCCAGTACTCATTTTCCACAGCACAATATATGTTTGTGATGTACTCACGCAAGGCTGGTATTAGAAATCATATGTCGTCAACATAGGTGCATATTTGTCTGTTTATACTTAGTTATATGGAGTAGGTAACAATATTTCTACCTTGCAGGTATCACAGTGAGTCATCCGGACTGCGGTTCAACAAGTTTGTGTTCGGTCCAGTGGTGATGCGGATGTACTGGCACCTGGGCCTGGCCGACAGGGCACTGCAGGTAAACACGGTCACAATCTCTCTGAGAAGACTGCATGTTGAACTGTGTGGTAGTAAATCACTGATGAATGTTTGTAAGACTTCTGTGAACTATTACTCCACTGGAGTAATCCATCGACTTTCACAGCGCTTGGGCTGTCTGTCGATTGGCATTCGGTAAATGTACTGATGGGTACAATATTTCAATTACCCATTGAGCAATAAAATAAAATCAAAACCAAGCATTATCATGGTTGACAAGGTGCTCTTTTGGACCAAAACTCACACCTTTCTCTCGTTTTTTTTTTTTTTTGCAGGCCTTTAACGACCCAGCGCTGACGGGCTTTTTCGACCAGCTGTCGAGCTTTGTGCTGCTGCAGGACCTGCTGTACCGCCAGGGCCGCTACCAGGAGGTGCTGGACACAATGGAGCAGGTGATGCAGCGTCAGGTGCAGGGCGCGCGACACCCCATCGACTGCATCGTGCTCACCTTGGCCGCCTGCTATCAGATGGTGAGTGCATGGTAACGAGAGGGGGGGGGGGGCGGATTCGGACCGTCTGCTGTAGTGTGGGGTGGATTCAACATTGAAGTTCAATGAATTTGCTGAGTTTGTTGCTGATAATGGATTGAGAGTGCGATATACGAGTATGAAAAATTGCGTTTGATGCTATCGATAATCTCACCGCTCACCAGTGGGTAAGGCTTGTTTAGAAGGCTGTGACAGTAATGAACTACTGTCTGCCGTGCCCACGGTCCGTTCACCGCTGACTCGCCGTCCCACTCCCATCAGCACCGGCTGACCCTGCTCTCCCCTCCCCTACCCTCAGAACACTGGCTGACCGGCTGACTCTCTCCCCTCCCCACCCCTCAGGACCCTGGCTGACTCTGCTCTCCCCATCCCTCAGAACAGCGCGGCCTCGTACGAGTACTCCCGCTCGTTGCTGGCGCGGCTGCACGCTGTCGGTCACGTGGTGTCGCGGCGCGCTGTCTCGCTGGCTGCCGCGCTGGCACTGCGCCGCGGTGAGCCGCAGGAGGCGCTGGCCATGCTACAGCCGCGTACCGACACGGACCGCGCCATACCGCGAGACTTGCTGGTGGGTGGCCGCACTCGGCGGGGAGAGTCGATAAAGGGGAGGTGGGCGGTGCAGACGCCACTGGAGGCGGGAACTGAGGAGTCTCTGGGAACAAGGACCGGCTCGTCCACCGCTGAATTGGCGTTTTTTTCTCTTGCTAGCTACATTCTTCTGAAATACTAGTTTCATTCAAACACTATATTGGGCTCAGGTTTTGATATCTACGTGGAATTCAGTGGAAAAAAGGTAGCACAATTTGAGATGAATGACCGAGTCGGTTTGCCCGCAATATTGACGCGTGTACACGTCTTTGACACAGTATAATATTCTGTCGGCCGTGCCCTCCGCTTGACGCCTGTATCTCTGCCGTCCGTCCCTCTGACGACTCCCGGCGGTGTGGCGTGCAGGCGATGTCTCTCGCGGAGCTGGGCAGGCCGAGTCCAGCGGTGGACACGCTGCAGGGCCCTCTGCTGCTGGACCTGCCGCAGCACGTGCGGGAGGCCACCTCGGTCACACAGGACGCGGTGAGGACGCGCTGCTGGTGACCAGTGGACAGCGGCAGACTCGAGCCATCGCGTGCTGCCTGTTAGATCGAGGGTGTTCTACGTTCTAGGGCATATTTGAATTTGCATGCGCGTACGATATAGAGGGCAGTTATGCAGTGATACGGAATGGGACCTTCTGTTTGTAGGTGTCTTGAAAGCCAGATTGGGGAACTTCTTTTTTGTTATGCGATGGACGACAGTCATGGTACCATTAGGGATCTGTATCATAATTATCAGCAGTGCCAACACCATCAACGCTTTGCTTTAGCGAAAAGTCGTGTGCTGTTCTTGCTTGGTCGACCTGCTTCATTTTGATGGGTATGGCACATTCTCTGCTTTTGACAGATGGACAGCGTAGAGGCCGCGGTACAAAAGAAAAGTGACGCGGAAATCACGTCCAAATGGAAGAAAGTCAAGCAAGGCTTGGAAAGCTACGGACTAGTCAAAGGCCTGGTGAGTGCCGCGGTGATCACATACATTTTATTCTATCTTTATGGACGATTTATTTCCAAGTTTTTGCAAGCGAAAAGAGCCGTTCCCTCATGAACGTCACTTGCTAACCAGGTAGCTAGTATTTCTTATTAGGGAAAGCGAAAGTCAATCATCAGTACCTACAAAATCGCATTCTGGCTTCGTCACGTGATGTGGTCTCTCGCTGCTAGCTGTAATGGTCGTCAGCCGTGCTGTCTCGCTCTCGATTTTTCACCACTCTAACCCTGATCCCCCCCCCCCCCGTCCGCTCTCAGTCGCTACAGGAGGTTCTCACCAAGGAGATCACGTACCGGCGAAACATGGGCCAGAATCGGCGGCCCAACGAACTGGGCGCCTCCTTCAACCGGGGCCGGCGGCCCGAGCGGCCGGCGCTGCGGCCGGGCCTGAAGGACATGGTGGACTGAGCGCCGGCGCCAGGTGCGGGCGGAGGGTCGCGCAGGTGGGGACGCCTGGTCGGGGAGGTGGGCTGGAGTGGGTGCTGCTCTGAGGTCCATGAGCTGGACCGTAGGAGGTCTGTAGATGCTGGTGTGGCTGTGCGTGAGACCCTCGGTCCCGGTGGATTCATCTCCTCCGGCTGTTGCTCCAAGAGTTGCCACATCCGGCCTGGCTGAGGTTGGCATGAACAGATGCCACTTGTATGCGAGAGAGGCCTCCAGTCGGGTTCACCCCTCCGCCACCAAGCATCTGGTAGGACTAAGAATGCATGAGTTTGTACATTAGGTGAGAGTGTTTATTGTTTGTGATATATGTGATGATCGACAATTAAACCATGTCATGCGATGCAAATGTTTACGCTGCCGAAATTTTGCTTCAACAAATAGGTACGATATTACCACTAAAGTTATCTATCTAGCCCTCCATAAATCATTCTCCATTCATGTATAGTCCATATTTGAGTATATTTGCCACCCCACAAATCAAGCAATATCAATTAGGGATGGGCAAGTGTCATGATGTGATACAAAGCAACACCAATAATTGCATTGTAGGACGCCAACGCCAACGCCAAAGACCATTGCGAATATGACTAGTTAGCGGTTATGACGAATATGGTCTCTTTAGGGCACAAAGCATCCACACTAGGAGGTTCGAGGCTCCGTGAAGGCGAGGCACATCATCTCAAAGACCCAAGAATTGCGCCATGCGTCTCCACCATCCACCCTCTGTCCCCCACGATCCGTTGCCCTGCCTTCGTCCTCCACAGTTCCTTTTACTGGTCCCGCCGCCTCTGGATTTACTGGCCTCGTGCGGTTCACTCCCGTGAGTGTATCTGCGGTGCTTCTCGATCCTTACCGTCCGGCAGCGTCTCACTTCGTTTCTAGTTTCGTGTTCCACCGCCATTGTTGCTGACGTTTCTTACGTATTTTTCCTTTCTGTCCTTTCTTCACTTTTCCTTTCCTTCTTCCCGCGTTCTCCCCTCCTCACGCTTGTTTTTGCTGCTGCTTCTGCTTCTGCTGCTCCTGCTGTTTCTGTTGCTGCTGCTGTTCTTTCTGTTTCTGCTGTTCCCTGTCGCGCTCCTCCCGCTGCAAGATGGCCGTCACCGTCACAAACACGTGCTCCACGAGCAGCTGCGGCTTCTCCATGGCCAGGAAATGGCCTCCCTCGGGCAGCTCCCGCGCCGACACAATATCCGGGAACTTGTTACCGAGCATGTTCGGCGAGAACAGGTACGGCTCCTTGTCCGCGAACAGCAGGCCGACGGGCACCCGGCACGGGATGTCGTGCAGCCGCATCTCGGCCACGCGCCGGCCCATCGACTCGGCGTACAGACGCATCGAGCTCGTGATCGAGTTGCTGACCCAGTAGATCATCACGTTGTCGAGCAGGTCGTCTATGTCGTACGGACCCGGCAGACCGCCGTCGGGCCGCGCCACGTTCTCCATATCCGTCCAGCTGGAGAACTTCTCCAGGATGTAGGCGGCCAGGCCGGCCGGTGAGTCGCCCAGCGCCACACCCACCGTGTCCGGCTTGGTGGCCTGCAGGTGCGCGTAGCCGGTCTCGCGGGCCAGCTGCGACGCAAACGCGCCCACTGGGTAGTAGCGCTTCTGGAAGAACTCGGATCCGAGGACGCTGGGGAAGAGTTTGCCGACGGCGAGCAGAAGCCACATCCGCGGCGAGGTGGAGCCCGGAGTCACCATGTTCATGTGCGCACCTGGGGACGGTACGGTCGAGTATTATTACACGGGGTTTATACAGGGGTAGCTGGTGTCCGCAGGGGGCTGCCTGAACAATCCTGGATGGTGGTGGGAGCTTTCTCCACTTTTGATTTTGGGACTCTCCAAAACACAAATCATGATCTGAAGCGTTCTTCAATTCTTAAGCTGATCTGACGATTCTCTGTTGCGAGTTCACCTTACCCACCCGCCCTAGGTAGTCGTAATATAACTCTGTCCCGGTCTACTCGTCTGTTCAGCCGTGTTATAGTCTCATTTAGCCCTCCCCGCGCCGCGGTTTCACCCACCTCGGACGTTGTCTGGATACATAGTGCCCATCAGGTTGGTGATCATTGAGCCCCAGTCGCCGCCCTGCACGAAGAACTTCTCGAAGCCGAGCCGCAGCATCAGCTTCCTCATGATGGCGGCCACTTCTGGGGTGCCGAGCCCCGGCTTGGCCGCAGCGGAGGAGAACCCATAGCCGGGCAGTGAGGGGCAAATGAGCTCAAACACCACCCGGTGTCCGGGCCGGGGCCGGCTCAGAAGCTGCAGCGCGCGCCGAAACTCGACAAACGAGCCGGGCCAGCCGTGCAGCAGGAGCAGAGGCACCACCTGGTGCTGGTCGGACGGTACCTGAGGACAGGGGAGAACATGAGTACAATGACAGCAGTGGCACTGCCTGGTACTGGTCGGACGGTACCAGCTGGGGACAGGGGAGTACAATAAGCACTCACAGTGGACGTGCCACCTGGTACTGGCGGTCGGGTAGAACGTATTCTTATCTGGACGATGGGTGCGATATTTTGACACTGGCAAGTGATTCTATCTGTGGTGTGCAGGCACCGTTATGGCACACTTTCAGAGCGACTCTGGCGACTCTGGCTCTCACTGTGAACCAGCTAAGCCAACCACTGAGCGGCCCTCTTTGTTTGTTTTTGTTTGTTTTGTTGGGTTAGGCCCTTTCGGTCTGACGAGACCTTTTCAGGGCCGGAAGGATGATAGGAATTAAGGGGAGACATTGGTCTGGGCAGACACCCTAGAGAGTCACCGGGGCTGAGCCCGTCCGAAAGGACAGGCCGACCAGCCCCCCAAGCACTCTCTGCACCCGGCTACGGGGTGCGCTCCCTCGGGAGCAGCGGTGCCGCTCCAAGGGAGCAGCCCGCATGAGATTAAGGTGCCTGTCCAGCCCGGAGTGGGGGTTGCGGCGTGGAGGAGAAGGATTTCTGTATCCTGAGGATGGAAGCGATGGAGCGGAGCGCGGCCCTCTGCCGCCTCCCGTCTTATCCGCCCTCTGCCGCCCGCCACCCCTCTGCCGCCTCCCGCCCCGCCGTCCGCCGCCTACCTCGGGCCGCACGTGTACAAAGTGGATGTCCAGGCCGTCGATGTTGGTCCGGAAGTGGGGCAGCTCGTTGAGCGCGCGGAGCCGCTTCTGCCAGTCGTACTTCGTGCTCCAGTGGTCCAGCACCTTCTTCAGCTGCTCCGAGTTGAAGCCGTAGGTGAAGTTGGATCCCTCCAGTGGCGGCGTCAGCCGGCTCTCGGCGCGAGCCAGACGAGACTGTCGAACAACGGGGGCGGGGTATGTTGTGTCACGGCAATGTATTCCCTATTAAAAACATCATGAGCGATTTTACAAGACAATGTGCTCCAAGCGAAATACTGCATTTGCATGCATCCAAGCATACTATCTGATACTCTCTGAGTTTGTTTATCTATGTAAACTCTTTATAAACCGTGTGACCCTCACTTGGTCATCTCATCTAAGATGCTTGGCGCTTAGTATCGGCCTTGCCTTATTCCCTGCCCTCCCACCGCCCAATCTCCCCCTCGTCCTATCCTCCTCCTGACTCATCTGTGACAGAGGTTCTGTCCTCCCCTGTCTTCCCACTAACCCCTCTGTCCTCCCCTCTCCTCGGCACTGACTAGAGATGTCAATCGGATACTAACTTTTTGGTATACCGATACCAAACCGATACCAACTTGGTATTTGGTATTTCAATCCTAATGTGTTTGGTATTTTGTTGGTATTATGAACCCTTACTAACGTATAACAGGCTAAGAAATTGGTAAAAAGTTGGTATTTGCCTCATCTTTCAAAGTTGGTTCGGTTTCGGTATTTCCCCACGGTTTTGGTTGGTATTTGGTTTGGTATCGGTATTCCGATTTTCCAGGCATCGGTAGGATTGTGATTGCAGGATTGCAAAATCCTGATTGCATTCCCTTTTGGTGGATTGCACCTGGATTTGAAATCCATTCCAAAAAACAGGATTTGATTGCGGATTGGATTGCATCATACTTCTACCTTTTGCAATCCAATCCGGATTGTGTTTGATTAGTGCTCTAAAATGGTTTGTTGCGATGGAAAATTATGAAATCGGCTTCATCGGCTTAACGTACTTTGCCATCAATGGCTTTACATCGAAACTTGAAATAATTTAAACGCTTTTAATTTAAACGCTTAAAATAATATACGCTGATGAACTACATAGAAAGGGCAAAATTACGTATTTGAGGGCGAGTTTTAAAAATATAAAACACTGGTTGGGTAGAGCTTTAAATGTTGGGGTGTTTGAGGCAAAAAATATTTCCCATAAAATACTTGTGCCTTAGATAGAAATTACTCGCAAGACTAGGTACTAGAAATGGATGATTTGGGGATGGAGGCACGGCCCTATGCCCCCCTCCCTCCCCCAAATCCACTAGTGCACATAATAATACAACAGGATTGCAAAAAAGGATTGCGGATTTGATCACAATCCAAGTGAAAAAAGGGGATTGCGGGTAGGAATGCAATCCACTTCGGCACTAGGAATGTGGATTGGGAATGCGATCCTTTTAAAAAGGATTTTACCGATGCCTGCGATTTTCTGTAATTGACATCACTAGCACTGACCCTGATGTCATCCATGGTGCCGGCCGGCGCCCAGATCTTGTACCGCTGCACGCTGGTGTCGGGCCGGGCGGGCGGCTCGCCGGCCGACCACCATTTGTCTGGTAGCTCCGGTACGGCCGGCTCAGCCGTCAGCAGCGGGTACATGTAGGCGGTCACCATGGCGAGCAGTAGCAGCGCGATGGCCACCAGGCTCACGCCGCGGGCTGATGGCGGGGACGGGGCGGCGGCGCCGCTGCCGCCGCCCTCCTGGCGAGCTGACTTGCTGGTGCGAGGCATTGGCGATAGACTGAGGGAAGAAGGTGGATATCGGTACAGGTGGACGGACACTGTCCACCTGGACAGTTGCTCTTAATAATCCTAATGCATCGTGGCTTCAAGTCAGCGTTATTTTTGGCTACGATATCGCGAGGGCTGAGGCCGTGAAATAATGCCAGCTCACCCCTACTTGTAAAACCATGTGCAGACAGCGGAGACGAGCCGCGGTCTAGTAGGTAACGTAGGTGCGGTCTCTTAGCACCGGAGTCTAATGTAGAGATTGCACCGGACATAGTCCAAGGGTTGTCGGTCCGCCACACCTCTGGGCTCTGGCCTTCGGGCCAGACTCGGTTGATAAGTCCTATCAGGGCTGTTGAAATAAGCAACCTGAGCTGCTCTGTAGCCGGCCTTAAAACTACACTTGTGCTGAGTCGGCGATGTAGGATACTTATGCATTAAGATTATTAGAACAATACCTTAGTAATGCAGTGCACAATGTTACCGGAGCCCGCTTGATGAGCTATTCGATCACGACACATGCCAGCGACAGGTCAACTCGTCTACTCATCGTGACTCTGGTCTCTGGATCATGAGTGCCCACTTCCATAAATAAATCAAATGCAAGGCCATGCTCGCTCACAATTGTGACAACCAGTCGTTCGAGCGCGACCTTTGAATAACACGCTTTCCAACATGTTGTGAAAAGTTCGCCAATGCTTCACACACTGCCTCACAAACACTTTTACTTCTTACCTGAGCCCAAACCTCTGCTGCCGACTTTCTCAGCCTCGCCTCTCGACGCTCCCCGTAGAGCGCCGCTGCCACGAGTGGCTTCTGCCGGAGCCGCCCCCCCCCCCCCTCCGCCGGCCGGTCAGGGGCGGCGTCAGGGAGGACCGTCGTGGGGCACGGCAGTCGCATGACCACTGGACTAGACTGGACAGAGGCGGATCCAGGAATACCGTCTGGGAGGGTGAGGCGGCAGCATTGCCAGGTCGGCTACTCAGGGGTCTGCTGAGATCAGTATCGTCGAGTGGATGATGTGTTATCCAATCGATCTCTGACAGGAGCGTCTTCAGGCATGGGGCGAGAGAGGTGAGATTGTGTCTTCGGATGGTTAAGTGCCAAGCAACTCATTCCATGTTTATTTAACTCAGCCAACCATTGAAGGACTCGTGGAATAAACATTTAACAGACCTGCCCTATCTGCAGAAATCGCCGCTGAACTTTGAGCCGAGCCCCACCTGATAGACGATAAGTCACGAGCTCAGAGTTCAGGCGAGCTCAACTGAGTATGTCCCACTCACTACTTCGGAGCCACCCTATGTCTACTACAGGGTTGGGCAGATAAATTGGGACAAATTTCAAGTTCCTCTAAAACGACTATTTTTTGAGTGATTAAGATAATTTTTGAACGTAAGTATAGGCTAATGAATATTTTTCCATGTTATGCAGGTTGCGTTGTAATTTTGAATCGGCTGATCACAGAACGTGGGCTTAAGCAAGTCACTATCAACTTAGTCCGCGCCCACATGCATGCCAATACTCTAATTATGCTCCATCAAATGGCTGAAAGTAGTGTGTATCGAACAGGCGTAAACGTTGGAGGAAGAGAAGATGTTGACTCATCCTTACATACTTATTGCATTGA
Source organism: Amphibalanus amphitrite (assembly GCF_019059575.1). Taxonomy (NCBI): domain Eukaryota; kingdom Metazoa; phylum Arthropoda; class Thecostraca; order Balanomorpha; family Balanidae; genus Amphibalanus; species Amphibalanus amphitrite. The sequence goes on along the minus strand of NW_024882540.1, from coordinate 182,657 downwards.
CACCGGCCGCTCCCCCGGTTTTCCAGGGGGGCTAAAAGGCAAAATTCAGTTAAATCAGAGGATCCTCGCGAAAACAGTGGAGCGAACTTACAACGAAGGTAGCCGCGCTATGAGAAAGCGATATACCAGCACCTCAAACATGTACTCTTATGCATTGATGCATATCGACCTGTTAACATAGATGTTGAAGCAGCTGTGACGTTAAAAAGATTGTTTCCTCTTGAAGGACTTCGAGAAGCGAGCAAGCACGTGCAGGTCTTTTTCGACGATGGTATCTCCATAACCGAACATATGAACAACCGCAAACACCATGAAACATCGCAACCAGCCCAGAAGACGTGATCTTAGTTCCAAAAAGCATGCAGCAGACCTCGGTGATGGCATTCCACTCGGTGACTTCTGACGGCCACGTGGGGCCCCCTTATTTTACGGAATCGGGAGGGGGTTCGCCCTTACAGCGTACCTAACCATTATTTCGGCAGTTCGAATCAACAAGATGGAAGAAGGCATCATCCTGCATGGAGTGATGCCCTTCGAGGAGTCAGCTCCCCGGCATACAGTAAATTAAATACAAAATCTCCTGAAACGGAGGATCCCGGAAACTGTACCCAAGGCTAAATGGCCCCTCCCTCATTAAACCTCAGCCCACACAAGTTCTGGTTGCTGGGGCGTTTTTGCGGCCGAGTCTAACGAACGTCCCCATGTGACTGTGGTGAGCCTCAGCAGTGCCAGTTGGCTACAATTACGAGCCATTTCAGAAGGGAGATCTCGCCGCGCGTGCGGCCAGTCCAGGCACCGATAAGGACTGATGCAGGTGGACCACAGTGATCATATTTGGTTATAAATGTGTAAAATTGGTGTGACAATATGTGATCCAAATTTGAAATGCCTACGTTTACAAATTTCTAAGCTACGGCGTTCTGAATGCAAATATGTATTTTGTCCCAATTTATCTGCCCAACCCTGTATGCAAGCTCTTTATTGGATCCATTAGGTATCCACGTACTATATCGCTCGGATAGATTCAGGAGAGACAAGGTGTTGGAATGCGCCAAACAGAGATGGGATCGCATAGACGGTTTCCAGTTTCCACATATGCACCTCAGTCCTCAGTCTCCTGTGGCATCTTCTGCGCCGCTCAGGACCCATCTGATCCAAAGCACGACTCATCGTAGCAGCTTTTAGGCGTCCAGACCTATTGTCCGTCCAGGTCCAGCCCCGCTGAATCTGTCAGTCCTCTGTATTACCCTTATTTGTAACTGTCCGGTGAAACTAGCTATTCTCTTACCCCGCGTTCGACGTCTCTCGGACGGCGAAGATTCTACGCAGTCCGGCCAATCACGTTCCATAACCGTAGCCGAGCCCCCGCTGACCTTGGACGGGATGGGCCGGACGACGTAAAATCTTAGTCGTCCGAGAGACATCGAACGCGGGGTTAGTTTCCTAAAGATATCCAGGGTTTCTAGTCCCATGACAAGTGTCCACCGACCTCAAACTAGTCCATTCACCCCAGCTGGTCCGCTCAGGAGAATCGGCTCTCGCTCAGCCGAGAACCGCTAGTTCAAGGTCGCGAATATCCGGCCTAATTTGGTAGCTGATCAGTTGGAAACGATGGACCAGCAGCGAAAAATGACGAGTCATGCTTGGTAGACAGACGGAGCGCACCGTATCATTCGACGTAGGGTGTATTTACTATTTAACATGCAAGCGATTACAATAAAATGGCATGCTTCATGAATCAACAGACAACAGGGAGGTACTGTCTTCAGTCACTCCACGGATGTTTATCACTTCGGGGTCTGCCTGTCAGCCGGCGCCCAGGGGGTCCGGGGTAGACTTCGACGGCACTCGGTCGAACACCAGCCGCTAATAGCGCGACATCTACCGCACTAGCCGACGCCTCCTGCACCCCTGACCTGGCGCAGGCCCAGACATGGCCCGCGCTGGTAACTTGAATCAAGTGCGGTTCACTGGCATGCTTCATTCACAAGAGCTAATCTGGATTTCCGATGACCAGCTGATAAGCTTTTTAAAAAGCACGGCCCCGTATCATCACTGACGTCATATTTCCGTCGATGACGTCACATGCCGTCCGCCCACTGAGGTCACACGGTGATCTGGCAGAAGAACGCGTGGAGGCTCGAACAGACGTCCGTCTCCCAGAAGCCGTCCAGGCTGTAGAGCCGCACGCACTGGCGCTGGGTCGGGTTCTGTGGCTCGTTGGTATCCCAGTTCTCATATACGCCTGCCGCCAGCGTGCCTGCAACACAGGAAAGTCGGGCGATCAGAGACCTCACGGGGTTCATAGTGCTCACGCCTCTGAGCCGCTGAGGTCATAGTTTACCAGGTCGAGGACGTGAGTTATAGTCAGTCAATAGTCACCGAATATCCAATGGTCGTGTACAATGGGCATTGAAATTAGCAGAAGTCACAGGTGTCGTATGTGCCATGCAACTCACTGACCAGTAGGCAGTAGTCAGAGGGACTACGTGGCATAGAACTGCTAACGGAATCTCACTGGTAGAGCTCCAGGCCAAATACGGGGGCACCGACCGGGTGGGGTGGGGACTGGGGCGCGATGTCGGTACCAACTGCCGGGTCAGGGTGCAGCGAGGGGCGCTAACAGTCGGAAGGGTACCCACTCACCGTCCGTCCAGCGGAATTCGCCGTTCTGCAACCGCAGGCCGATCCAAGAGTAGTAGACGTTGGTATGGAACAGGAACCACTGAAACAGACCCTAACTTATTAACACATAGTTCTGGTTCAAAGAACGTCATTTTACGAAGTCGAAGCTTGAAATGAAAATAACTTCTCCTTCTGCTCGAGACTCCGTGTGATTTCACTTTCCATTTCACTCCATCTAAATTTTGCATTTTCTTACAATTGAGCGATTTCTGTCTCCCAAGACCACCGCCTAGAGAAACTTCTTTTCCTGACCCATAACTGAAGCAGCTCGAATTCTTTAGACTTACAGCAGTCGCAACCACGCCTTTTTCGGCCACAGTCGAAGTCAATGCATCGTTTCCCGATCCAAAGTTACGGCAGGACTCTCGATCGATCCCAGTTAACGCCCCGCCGCGCTGAACGCTCGCATGCCCACCGTTTTGAGGCAGTCGTTGACAGACTGGTCTGTGATCTTCACCAGGTGGGCGTTCGGGTGGTCCTCGGCACAGATGGCGTTGGCGTCATCCCACGTCTGCGCCGTCTCCGTGTGCAGGCGGTAGAACGAGGTGCTGCTCTCAGCGTTCAGCAGGCAGCGCGAGTAGCCACTGGGGATCTCTGCAGAACAGAGATAGGTCGTTGATACGGATCTGAGGGTGCTACTGCTGACCCGTGCTGAACATCGCTGATGAACTAAGTCACGTTACATGTGATCAGCTACGGCACAAGCTTCACAAACATCAGCCTATTTAATGCTCGTTTCGTATACTATATTCCCCATCCATTCACGCAAATAAATAGCATGAATTTGACGGAACTGAGTACTGACGAACAAGAAAGACAAATGATCATTACCGGATCGATCTGGGCTCTCAATGAAAAACACGTCCCCCTGCCCCGCTCTCGCTCCTCCCGGCTCCCTCTTTCTTCCTCCTTCCCTCTCACCTGGGACCGTGGTTGCTGTGGCGGTGGTGGTGATGTTGAAGTCGAATGTGAAGCCGTCGGTGCTGGAGCCGGCAAACGATACGGTGCTAGGACCTGCAGTGGTAGTGCTGGCATCTGGTGTTGTGGTGGTAGTGCTGGCATCTGTTGTGGTGGTGGTGGTGCTGGCATCTGTTGTGGTGGTGGTGGTGCTGGGGCTTGTGGTGGTGATGGTGGTGCTGGGGCTTGTGGTGGTGGTGGTGGTGGTGGCGACACTAGTTGGGACATTGGTACCCTCTCGTGGTGTGGTGGTTGTGGTGTCTGTTGGGGTGCCGATGGTAGTGGTAGTAGTCGGAGTAGTAGTGGTTGTAGTGATGGTCGTGTCGACGGTGACGGTAGTGGTGGTGGTGTCCGTAGCAGTAGTGTCTGTGGTGATAGTGGTAGTGTCCGTGGTGGTAGTGTCTGTGGTAGTGGTAGTTGTGACAACCGGTGTGGTCGTGAACTGGTCGCAAATTTCATCATCTGAAAACGTTGGAATTGTCAAAGTATTGTCTTTCTCTCTATTTCTAGCACCTGGTTTTTAAGACATGCTAATAGCGAGTGGTGATCGTTGTTTAGCTCTTCGCAATTGTATTCTAAGCGGCCAGTGAAAGAAACATTTCATGGACATTAATCTACAGAAATATCGTTTCTTCGAGCATATATGAGTGCAAGAGAACGCCAAACGAGCCTGGCGAGTTCCAGATTTTACCAAAGTAGATTGACCAATCTGGCTAAAATCAAACCTAGCTCGCCCTGCCGGGAGGCGGCAAAGGTCGACGGCTGACCAGCGTCGGCCGATGCTCAGTGCCCGCCGGTGCTCAGTGCTCGCCGGTGCTCAGTGCTCAGTGCTCAGTGCTCACCTGGCCGGCAGCCGATGAACGAGTACGGGTCGCCCGTGTGCCGGGACAGACACTGGCACCGGTAGCTGCCGGGCGTGTTGCGGCACACCGTGTGCAGACCGGGGCACGGCCGGCTGCCGGGGTCGCGGCACTCGTCCACATCCTCACACTGTCCGAGCAGCAGCCACCAGCCGACCGGGCAGCGTACCCGGGAGCTGGGGCCTGCGCGGGGGGGGGGGGGGGGAGGGGGCACGTCAGACACAGACAACGGAAAGAGTTAGACCGGGCCAGACACGGACGGCAGACAGAGGGTCATGCAGTGACCACAGACAGGGTCAGACGGGATCAGATTCTGGTCAGACAGGGTCAGACACGGACTGTAGACAGGGTCAGACATGGACAGCAGATACCTATACCTACAATAGACGGGGACAGGATAGACAATACACGAACCAATTAACGGTTCAATTCGGACGATGGATTTACATACCATGCATGCTTCTCTAGACCAGAGGGTTTTACCAACAGAAAAATCGCCGCCTGCCGGATTTTTGTCTAAAGACCGCTTCAAATACGGAGCGTAAACCGTAAAGCCCTATCCGCTTACGTGCCCATCGCGTTTACGCTCCGCATGTGAAGCGGTCCTTACGCAAAACATTCCGGCAGGCAGCTATTTTTCTGTTGGTAAAACTGGCCTTTGATGAACCCACACACCTCGAAACGCAATAAGCCACGGCAATCATGCTGTTAAATAATCCCGGAACCTGTCGAAATCAGCCGCGTTGCGAGGCAGTATCCGCCACGTGGCGTGCGGTACAGCCTATCCACAGGCGCTCACTGCCAGTGCCATCTAGCGGCAGGATTATCAGTGGCGGCAGCGCGCCGTCTCACCTGGGAAAAACGGCGCGAGCTCGGCCACCGAGCGTTCAGCGGCTTCATCGCTGCTCCAGACGGCGGCGTCCGACCAGGACTGGGCGCCGGCGAGGGCGCACAGGGCGGCCAATGCCTGAGGCACAGCGGCCGGCCCGGTCAGAGGGGAGGGGAAGAGAGCTCAGCCAGCGCCGGCCAGACGTGCGACGGGGGAGGGGAGGAGAGCATAGCCAGAGCTGGCTGTAGGGGAGGAGGACACTAAGCATCGGTCGGGGGTGGGGGTAGCAAAGCCAGAGCCAGCCAGAGGGGAGGAAGAACAGCACTGCCAGGGAGGGGAGGGAGGGAGGGAGAGGCGTCACATCAAGTGGACGGTGACAACAGGGCACCGGAGGGCAAATGATATGGGCATGGCACACTGCCATACTCGTATCTAGTTACGAGACCACTAAGAAGTTTTTCCCCTCGGCTCTCCCTATGCACTCTACGGGCCAAGTCGAAATCTCGGTCACGTGGTCTACGCAAGCGAATTTCAAGAACCTCGATCAAAACGCCCCATGCGCCCTGTTTTCACCGTCCACCTCACATCCAGACTAGAGAGCTGGCTAGCCGACTCAGCATACCTATAAAATATTTGAAAAAAAATAGGAGGTATCACTTCCATACTTTTGATCTTTTATGCAGTTGTTACGACCAAATATCGGACTGAAGCACAACAAATAACCGTTTGAACACCGTAGACCACTCCTCACTATCGACTATGTGGACCAGGAACCGAGTTAAAAGTGGACCTTCCGCCTAGGCGTTCCACGATCAGACGATCACCATGATAGTCTATCATCATTCCTGTTTGCACACATTTGGTAGGAAAGTTTCAAAGCAACCACATTACCACGTCTTATTCACACTTATTGGCATCAACTCGACAGAGGACACTTCACTTACCGACACTGTGACTGCGGTCTGGTGGTGATCCATGTCTCTGGCGCGGCGCGATCCTCCCCGTGCGCCGGACGACCTCTCACTGACCCGAGGTCACGGCAGCCGGCCGGCCATTGCCGGCGGCGAGCGGGGCAGACCAGTGGTTGTGGAGGTGTAAACCCGCGACACCGGAGACAGACCGGCGGTCGTGAAGGTGCAAATTCAGGTAACAGACAGCCGCAAAGGTGCAAACACACGAGGTAGACCGCCGAGCTGGCCTTGAAAGTGCAAATCAAGGACCGGCGAACGTAGAGGTGCAAATTCGCGCGCTGGCCGTTAAAATACAAACCAAGGACCGGCGAACGTAGAGGTGCAAATTTGCGCGCTGGCCGTAAAAATGCAAACCAAGGACTAGCAAACGTAGAGGTGCTAATTCGCGGTTCCGCCTACAGTTTAGCAGGTCAAAGCTATTCAAGCATGACGCCGACCGAAGCCATTCGATTTCTACATCAGCATGAGCTAGAACGGGGGCGGATACGGCTCCTCTCGCAGTTTCTTTCACGATTGACCTAGTTAGTGCTTATTAGTGGTGTCAATCGGTTACCAAAATTTCGGTATACCGATACCGAACCAAAACCGATTCGGTATTCGGTATGATATACCAAAAGCATTTGGTATTTTGTCGGTATCATGAAAATCAACTACTGCCATAAAAGATTTGAAAGCATTTTTGATAAACCTTCTGAACTCAAAATTGATTTGCTAAATGACACTGGATGAAGAAAAAATGGCAATCATGACACATTTCTCCCAAATGCATGATGTCCTAACAAATGGGCAAACACATGAGCTGCAATATCAAATACATCAGACCACCAATGTTAAATGGCAACTTATCAGTTATCAGTGCTAGCAAATTCCAATACCATGAGGATAATTATCTTACAAAGAAAGCCAATGTGCAAGACATGAACATGAATTAATGTTTTACTCACTGTATGCTGGAAAACATACTTTAACTGCCTTTCTCAAAATTTCCAAAGCATTTATTAGCAACAAATTTGACTTTGTTTTGAGGAGTCTGTGATTGATCTTGACCTTGTCTTGCTCTCCATTTCACTGCAATGCAATTACATTATCCAAAACCCTGTTTAATACAGCACTACATTCACCATTATCATCTAATATTGAAGGCAGCATTTGTCACTTCATCATCATCCCACAAATCTTCAACTTCGCTCAACTTCAAAAGCCTCTGTAGTGAGCGATCCTGTCATGATCCTGTGGATAATTTATTTTCTTCAATTAGTGTTCTCTTTCCTGCTCACCTCAACAGATACAGATCGCTAGCAATGTTATCATAAGCATTAATAAAATATTTTTTGGCTTGATTCGCACACAGCAGTTTCAAAACTGAACACATCTAAAAACATTTCAATGTCGCAGCTGCGCCAAGTACCGATGTAGCTCAATAGCTAATTGAAAATAATTGAACAACTTTGTTTTTCTGGTACTTCATTTTTCAGCAAAAACGGCCTACAAGCTTTTTTTAATTAATTTTAAGATGTCAAAATTTATACAAGGAATTTTGATTTAAGTGGACTTAAGGAAAAGAAAAGAAAAACTTTATTTTATACAGCTTAATGCAAATGGCCGCCGCCTCTAAGGCCGCCATTATGGAAGAGATGGCACGTGACGTGTGTCAATGCTTCCGTAAAATTATGGACATTTTACTTAGATTTCATCGCGATATCATTACAGTGGTGTCTGCTATCTATCAGTGTGCCTCGTAAGTAATCATTTATCAAGTTTTGTTGTGTTAAACATTTGTTTATGAAGAAAAATTGGCTGCGTCAGTATCGTCACCAATCACCATGCTACTTGGGTTGAACGGTTGAACTGTAGGTATCATGGGTCATCCTGACACCGATATAACAGCAACATCAATGCATCTAGAAATCCTTCGGAAATGTAAAGACGTAGCATCCCTTAAAATCACAGAGTCAAAATACATCAGAGACCTTCATCCCAAGCTGAACACGCAAAACTCATCGTGGAAACTCATAGCCCCACCACCTTATGGCACTCAGTAGGCCATATATAGGCTGTCAGACACTGTATAAAGTTTCATTCACTCATTCACTCAGTTGCCTATTCATTCACCGACACATTCATCATTTCAGTACCACCTGTGTATTGTAACACAACTGCACGAATATCCCGAATCGATCTGATCTTGCATGTGTGCATCATTGTATGTTTCGTGTATTTATGCATTGGTGTATGGTAGCTGTGTTTGAGAGATATATCAGGCTTGATATCCCAGAAAAAGGAAGATGCGCTTCAATGAATGTTTGTGTTTGCGAGTGTGCTAGACATTTTGAAATTTCAAAAAATATGTCAGACTTGATAATGGGCTACGCCCGAAACTGTCGTCTCACTTTGTTATAATTATATTCGGCAATATATTGAACCTTATTATGAGGCTACGGTTTCTTATTATCATTTTATCATGGGTTTTGTTTACATTAATGGTGTAGCCCAAGGTGTAGCTCATCATTGTCAATGGGGTCACCACTTTTGGATCATGATAACACACTTAACCCTGTCTTGACCGGACTCGAAATGAATGACTGGAATTGAAAGAACGTTTGTTGGTTCAGGCATGGACAAGTTATTGTTCTAACACCTTATGCAGATGACTTGAATCCACATTCCAGTTAAATAACTGACCTGAATATTAATAGTTACAAAATACAGTTATGAATGTTTTTTGCAGTGCAAATAGTTAAGAGGATGCCTGATTTGTTTTTGTTCCCATATTTTAAAGTATTAGATAGTAGATACCTTTCAAGGCTAATCATATGTCTTGAGAAAGTTTGAAGCACATGTCTTATAATTCCCTGATTTCGGTATCTAGTCGGTATTTCCCCCCTATTTCTGAAAATCGGTTCGGTTTTGGTATACTCTCAGTGGGTTTGGTCGGTATCGGTTTGGTATTGGTTTCCAAAATTTCTGAAATTGACATCACTAGTGCTTATAAAAGCGTGTGCGTGAGCCGTTATGGATTTAGTGATGCCAACCGTTCACCTCTGGTCAGGTCACAGACCGAAAGGTCGGGGTCTGGTTTGTGGTCAATAACTTCGACTAAAACGGTGGTCGCACGGCAATGATCCATGCTTCATATCCGTCTAGCCTTGTCGAATGACGGCGCACCTTTTTGGGCAACAAGGTCAACTGGCGAACCTTCGCACTTGCCTTAGATTCAGATCGCATGGGACTCCGCGGTCCCACTACAATAGTTTGCGTTAACATCGTTAGTTCACATTTTCCTCTCAAAATGAAATTTAAAAATGGAACGCGCCCGTTTCTCATTGGGGCGTAAGCACAGCTGAGCTCACCATCGAAATACACGCGCTTCTTAATGAATTTGTATTCTTTCTCTGGTTCCGTACAAACATTATTCGGGTGCGTGGGGCTGATGTGCACGCCCCGCGCCATCACTGCGGAGGCCCTGCCCGATCGCGCAGAGTCGCGCACATCACAACGTTAACGACAAACCATCTCGCAGACTCGTTGTACAACCACGTAAAAGTCGAGTCGTCCAGTTAAGTATAAGACCTAAGGAAGAAGCATCAACCACAAAGGAAACACCTTCCTGTGTCCCTATAAGCGCTAAAATAATTATTAAACACCGATAATCTCCCGCGGACGTCAGGTTGTGGCCGGCGTTGGCTGCGCCCTCTCGGCTGGCGGCAGCGGCCCCCGCTCGGCGGATATGGCACAGAGCTGGCCGGCTCGGCAGCGGCGGCAGTGGGCGGCCGGCCGGTCCCGCGCTCCGCCGCGCTCCCCGAACTGCGCTCGCTGCGGCCCTATTCCCTCAGACCGGCCCGCGCGGCCTCAGACGAAATAGGAACGAGAGCGTGCTCGGAAACACCAGCGTCGCCAGGCGGCGCAGTGCCGTGATAGGTGGCGCTGCCGGCGGCGCAGTGCCGTTGTAGGTGACGCTGTCGTCGACCGCTGCCGTGAGCTGCTTGGATCAGTCATAGGCGCGCCCGCGGCAGGCCCATTGACGTGGTGCCAGCGCCACAGAATACATATAAAATACAGGGTGTGAGTGGTCCCGGCGTCAACTCAGCACTGCACGCGCTCACTCGCTCACTCGCACACCCGCTGACACCGACAATCGTCTCGCTCACTCTTGTTCACTCAGCTTCTCACGCTCACCACTTTCTATCTACAGCTCTATGGTTACACGGGCACCCATCTTTCTCACTCACACGGAACAGTCTGACAAACACGAACACAGGTACGCGCACTTGTGCGGCGCGCTGTCAGCTTCGCGACGGCAACATCTACGCGTAGAACTCCTTGTTTTTGCTGTAGCTGTTGCCCCCGGTGAGCGAGCGTTTGGGCTCGTCCACTGGGTACGATCCTTCGTCCTTCTTCCGCATCCGGTAGACGATGAGCATGACCAGCAGGATGGCGCAGAGCAGGCCGACCACGGCGCCGCCGACCACGGCTGAAACAGGGGAGGGAGGGTCAGACTGACCGCTGCTGAAACGCGGGGAGGAACGGTCAGAGCAGACCGACCACGGCTGGAATATGACACAGAGAGCGAACGGTCAGGCACAGGCGGGCGGATGATGCCAATGATAATTTCTTGTGCTGAGGATGATGATTTATGTGGGTTTTACGGCGCCCGGAGCGCACAGATAATGGGCATATTCTCTATGGCAGTCGATCCACGGTTGGACAATAGGGAAATGCGACCGATGCCCTGGCGACGTATTAGGATTGCGGTGAATGACATTCCAATTACCGAAACTAAGCCAACTCGTCCCAGCAAACCTACATTGCATATGGTCACAGTAGATAGCATAATGCCGCCAATCCCCAGTAGCCCGTAAGAAGACGTTGACGCCGTTTCGCAGAACGTTGCGTCATCAGCTTTCTGAGTGGAAGCGATGACCCGGGAATGAGGCTGTACCGGAGCGCTGAGCACTGCGCAGTACTGAACTAATGCTCGGAGGGAAATCCTGGATGTTGTTTATCTCGGGAACTTCCGTGTTTTCAAACTTCTTTAATATAAACAAACATTCCGCCATTTTCTTTTTAGCCACTGAATGGCCGAGATGCGTTAGCTCGACCTGACCCCGACTGACAACAGGGGGTCACCACCAGCACGGTGGCAAAAGACACCGATCAGCACGGCGCTGCCGCCCACCATCCCGCCACCGCGCCGGCACAGTCTAAGGGCGCCGATAGATAGAGTCCTGACTCATAGACCTTTGTACATATCTGTCATTGACCTGTGACCCCTGCATTTGTACAGACGGCTCTTATGCATTTGTACATAAGGGCCGCCGAGTAATAGTGACGAATAAAGCTATAGCGCTGAGAGAAGAGCTGATGAAATGTCCCGCTTTCCAATGTAAATTAAATCAATCACTCTTACGGCAAACGTTTGCGTCAATCCCCATGATGCCAGTTCACATTTTTTGTCGCGCTGTGTCACCGTTGACGGCATTGATGGCCCGCCCGTGTGATGACTGCACGCGCTCCGCTTACGTCAGGAGGCCGGTATGGGAGCATATACAGTACAGTGGCTCCTCACGGCGCAATAAGTTCCCAGTGACCAGTGCGTGATCAGACTCTCGGCACCAGATAACTCGGGTGGGCCAGAGAAAACGTGTGGATTTGTGTCAAGCGCATGGCGGCGACACATGCTACCAATGATTTCTTATAAGGTGGATAGGTGTGATGATTCATGCCATTGACCATGGGGAGCGAGCAGTAAGTACTACGACACATCTCTGCTTGTTTAGGGGCGCGTTAACAAACAAGGGTATGGGGATTACGGCACGTCGTTTCAACTATCGGAAATGACGTCACTGTTCCCTATAGGGAGTCCGCCACGACGGACACGGTGCGAGGCGAGTAAACCCTCTCTCCCTCCCTCTCCCCTCTCCCCACGGCTCTCACCTGCCAGGATGCCGGGCTGCGCGAAGAAGGACGTGTTGCGATCGACCGCCTTGGTGCCGAGCCCGTCCATGCTGCCCGCCAGGTCGGCCTCGCGCTGGCGCTCCAGCTCGCGCTCCAGCTCCAGCTCGCGCTCCAGCTCCTCCTCCTTCTCCTTAACGGTCTGCAGCTCGTTCTCGACGTTCTCGAACTCCTGCAGGGTCACCTCGGGCGGCAGCACCAGGTCGTCGTCGTCGTCGTCGTCGTACAGATCCTCGTCCTCCTCGGCCGGCGCCGGCTGACGGGTGAGCGGGGAGGTCAGAGCCGGGCCGCGGCGAGGTCAGGGGTGAGAGGCGGGGTCACACGGAGGTCAGCACACGTCTGTCCAGTCAGCGGGAGGGCGGAGGGCTCCGAGGTCAAATGGACCACATTCCTCTATTCAGGCTTGGGTAGGGCGAACAAAGCGCGACAGTAGGATCCTATGGAGCAGCACAGAACGCAAGAACGCAACAATCACCGATTATCCTGACACAATCTGCCTGAAGAAAATGGCATGGGCGCTAGAGAATCCATGAGCGATCATCAAAGCGGAGGTGAGGGGAGGGCCGACCACAGCTGCTACGACACACAGGTAAACCTGCACTGCTGCCACGACAGTCCACTCAAACGGAGCCCACGACGGTACAACAGCCGTACAACAGCGGTACAACGACAGTACCTACACAATCAATGCAGTACAACAACCACAAATAGCAGTACAACGCACCGACAGCCTCCCTCCGGGCTCACCGGCGGCGAGGGCGCACCTATCTATCTCACAAACATCTCAATTGTAGGCGCCGCGGCTATCCGCCACTTGCGCTGCCCCATTTTCACATTCCAAGCAAATAACGGTTGTCTGGGCAGATTGGGCAGAGCGCAGGGCTCGGACGTTGGCACTGAGTTCGGTCGTCACACCGTCCGACCGGAGGCGAGGGTGACGCTCCGGTGCCCCCCCCCCCCCCTCCTGCCGGGTGATGTGCCAGGCCAGGTAACGGTGAGCCGGGCCGCACACCGGACGGCCTTGCAGCGGTGTGACAGCCGGGCCGGTCGGGACCAGCGCGGCGGAGCTACAGAGCTAGCGGCACTACGGACGACACACACACAGACACACGGCACCAAAAGACGTACCACACGGCACAGCACAAACAACACACCACACAGAGGACCGAACGATAACAGGTGGCAGGAGAAAACACAGTCCACACAGTTATCAACTGATATCCCACGGGACCAAGACCAATACACCAGGGAGCTTTAAACAGCGGGGACTCAGAGCGGCCGCGGGAAGGGTAGAGGGATGGGCGCAGAACGGCACATCGCCGAGCAGCCCCGCGGCGGCCGGCGCCGCACCGTGACAAATTCGGCGCGATACGAGCGGCGCGGCGCTCACGGTGCGCGGCTGACTCAGCCCAGCGCATAAGGGCTATTTTATCGGGGTGAGCCGGCGGCGAATGGACCCTACCGCCGCCAAGGCCGGTTACTGGACCGGACCAGTCGGAGCGGAGCATTTGCTCACGTTCGGCCGCCGCCCTGGAATCTGCAGCGTGCCTCCAGTGCGAATCACCGGCGCGCCCCCGGTCCCCTAGCAGCCGGCACGGGCGGAGCGGCACACAACCACTCCGCGGTGTGCCACTACGAGCCGGCCCCTGGGCCTGTTTCACCGCACGCCGCTACTCGCTGCTACCGCTTCAGTTTCTATGGAAACATCAACAAATTTGGCAATTTCGCTTATAGTTCCATGGAAACTGAAGCGTTAGTACGTGGTAGCAATGGGCAGCGACATGCCATGAAACAGGGCCCTGTGGCTGACCGATGAGACCGACCAGACCTGACCTGACCCGGTTAGTCAACCACCTCACCCACAAGAGCAGCAGCATTCTCAGCGCTCCACCCGCTCAGGTGTCTACGCCAATCGACCGTCTCGACCTGGCATGACCTGACCGTCGACTGACCTTGGGTTCCGGGTGACGCTCCGCGCCGAGCGACGGCTTGTGCTCGCTGTGTACCACCGGCTCCTCCACTCGCACTGGTGGCACGGAGTGGACCACGCCAACGCCCACCGACGGATTGCTACTGTCCTTCTCCTTGGAGATGGAGTCGTCTGTGGAGCACAGAGAGCACGAGGGTCAGCGAGGGACATCAGAGAACACGAGGAGTTAGCGAGGGAGCACGAATATAACGGGGAGTCAGTGAAGGAGCACGGAGAGCACGGGAGTCGGCGAGCGAGCACGGATAACACGGGAATCAGTGAAGGAGATCAGAGAGCACGAATAACACGGGAGTCGGTGTGGGAGCACAGGGAACACGGGGAATCAGTGAGGGGGCACAGAGATTGCGAGGAGTCAGTGATGGAACTCAGAGAACACGATGCGTCAGTGAGAGAGCTGTGGGCAAGACGGACACTGACTGCACTGTGTTCGGCACGGCGTGCGGACAGTGTTAGCGGACATAAGTGTCAGTTCACACAGGATGTTTGTCCCACATATTGTTGCAGAGCATAACTCACCAATCAGTAGCACCATTGTCAAACCGTGCATACAAAGGCAGGCGGCAGCAGCACCGCCGAGCAAACAACATCACGATAAACTGACACGGGAAAGACCTATAAACAAACAACCCCTCTTTCAGCCAGTCGCAGCCCACCGCTGCAAGTTTTCAGCATCGAAATCGGGCGAACACGGTCAATGGAGGCGCCCGCGCCAAATCATCAGCCATGCACATCGAATGGCGCCGCGGCGCCCATCAGTATACAACAGATCACGAGTGTGGTGCCTGGCGCCGGCGACCAGCCGATGTCCTCGGTGCTGGAATCCGCCGTCATCCGCCGATGACGCCTCACCCCGGATGACGCCATTGACAGAGAGGCCGGAAGGGAGGGGAGAGCCCGCTGCCCGTCCATGCGGTCCGGTGGGCAGACGGGGAAGTAAGAGGATACCTACGTGGCTACTACCTGGGTGTCCGGTCTCGGTCGGAAGGGCCGAGGGACGCGTGACGTCGGCTGATGGGGGGGGGGGGGGCGAGGACCGAGATAGCGCCGTCACCGCTGACCTCAGCCGCCAAACTCGTCGTCAGGACACGCCGTCCACGTCATCCAAACAGCGCGCCCGCCACGAGCCGGCGCATTTCATTAGCCGGCGCAAACAGCCATTAGGGCCGCGCGCGGCGCCGGTCGGCCCGGCAGCCTACACACATACACACACAGCTACCGGCAGTGGGACTGTGTGCCCTGTAACACTACCGGCGGACAGCCGGGGACGGGGCCAGGGAGCGACCCCGGGGCGGGGAGGATAGACGAGTGCACGCGCCACTGCAGATGGCGTGGTGAGAGCACGAATCCGTCCGTCTCCGCCACCGCAGCTCGTATCTGCTCCGTGTCCCGCGACCAGCCTCATGTTTACTCAGTGTTTACACGTTCACCATGCTCTGTTTATGCAGTGTTTACTAGAGACGACGGTTTCTGGAAACCGTGAAACCTACTTCCGCAGGGGATACTAATTGAATGTTTTGAAACGAGTTGTAACGAAATAGAGTTACATTTCTACGAGAAATAGTTTCTTAATCAAGCTAGAGCCTGATGAAGGTCGTATTATCGATAAGAAGATCAAATCAAGAACTTCACTGAATTTTTGTAGACACGAATCATTCAGGAACATGCAGGGTTAAGTAGTGACGCACATCCAGCAATATAGATCCTGGACCATTTCCGAGAAAGGAAGTTTTCCTTCAAGACGACATAAAATACAGGATCATGATCATCATATGATTTCATCTAAAGAAACATGGCTGTTCACTACACTAAACTAAACAGACGTCTACATAGATCCGCTAAAAAGCTAGATTTCAGCAGCACTTGACATGTATCGCGAAGGTCGCTTCCTCCGAATTGTCAAAGCATGTAACGCTACTGCAATGAATTCAACACCCCAATAACGCGACTCGTGCGCGAGTCGGCATGGAGGTAGACTCCAGCATGGAGGCCATATACGCGACTCCGAACAGGCGCAACTCCACTGCCACATCATCCACATCCATACCAGCCACAACACGTACCGATTCTTATTTCCAGCAGCTGGCTGGCAATTCACCTCCCCCGAACCCCGACCCGCCGCGCTGGGGTAATCTCCTGGATTCCACCGGGGTCGAGCGCGCACAGGAACCGGCCTGACGCTTTAATTTCCTTCGTAATTCATGCGTCTGCTGAGAGAGGAATCCCGCTCGACGGGCAGCGTCCGTGAGAATCGGCTCGTGGGAGCCCGGCGCCTGGCCAGCCGTCGCTTCACTGCCGCGGCGGGAGAGATTGTGGGGAGGGGCGGCGTACCGAGCTCCCTGTCAGGAGTTACCTCTGCACAACGGACATGGCCCGCCCCAACCATAGCCGACAGGACAGGGGCTCCGCCCAGACAGTGACAGACAGGACAGGGGTCCGACTGTCACATCACTCGGACAGGCCACCCCCCCCCCCCGACACCACCCCAGAGAGATGGAGAGGAGACAGATCCGTCCCCTCCCCGCCCCACTGCTGCTTCCGCCCACACGACAGGCAGGAACGAGCTACCGTGACTGGCTGAGCTGTCGTATATTTATCTCACGTGACACGCAGCACGGACCCGCCCTGTTGAACACGTCAGTGGGTCCTCACTCCTCAGGACAGTCAGCTCACAAGTTCAAGTTAGAAGATGTGACTGCTACAGTAAAGTTCTCCCCACTACAGATGAAGTATCAGACAAGAGGCCGGCAACCAAGGAATACGATATGATTCAACAGCCGTGGAGCAAACCAGCATAAGGAAGAACGTGGCCAACTTCCTACACGATTTTTAGAGGTTGCCGAAGGTAAAACTCGGTGATTGTAGCGACTGGCTAGATCCAACCGCAATTATTCACCTAAACAGACAGAGCGGGGATTAACAACCGACTTGTGGCTCACGGTCTGCGGACTTTGAGGGGAAACTCTCTCACGCGAACAATAGTGAAGTCATGCAGTCCATCCTGAGGTCTTTCATACAGAAAATCAACATTTAGTGGTGAAACAAGCTTGCAGGGGGCCACGCGAAATGGCAGCCCAATACCAATTCTATTCACGCTCATCACCGAGAACAAAGAACAGAAGAATTGTCTTTGTTGAAAAGTCGCAGTCCATCTCAAAAGGTATTCAGCCCCTTTCAAACCCTTTTCAGACCCTATTTTAAACCCTTTCAGTCTAATGTCACCTGAATCTGGTCCACCAGTGGCACTCTGCGACCCAGTTGATTCACTGACTCATACCCGCGGTGTGCGGGGTCCATTCTACTTCAGAGCGGGCTTTCCGACAAGGCAGCCGGTCGGGTCCGATAACACGACGGCCGCCCGGTGCCGGCGGCGGCTCTGTGTCGCCATATACGGCCGCCGTGGGTCCGTCGCCGTGCCCCTGACGGGCGCCACACGTCCCGGACCGGCACCCGGCCCATTCACCGGCGCCTGGCGACCTTGTGGGACGCGCCGGCACCGAGCGCCGACCCGTTCACCGTGGGGACTTATGCCATCCTAGCACGCATTAAGTGGCAAGTTAAAGTATTTCGATTTCCACTTTTTTGTTATTCATTCCACGTAGAATTGTCCAGCGCATCCGAATCACACCTTAAATCGTCTGTAAAATGATTGTTTATGCCTAAAAAAACCTCTCAAAGTGTAGCTTCGTCCTGACCAGCGTCGTGCTACCTGCATACAGCGAAAAAGCACACTACAATAAAACGCCCTCTCACTCGTTTCCCTGAACAGCAGGTTATAGTTGCGACATGTTTTCATTATCTTTGACTTATAAGGAAGATGATGGTATGCACGAAAATTTCCAAAATTCATCCAAATGTATAATTTTTGACCGAAATGCTAAAAATGTTAAAATGCTTCTTGATTCATAGAGTTGACAAGCAAACTATTGCCTTACAAAGTTTGTTACGCGGTGTTACGCGTGGAAATGTATATCAAAATGTTCTCCAATAATTTCTGCATCGGGGGCAGCTCTCATTTTTTGCCGAAATTTGCCTAAACCAGTCACTATGAGACGTCAAAGCAGACGGTGCCGCGTGGTTTCTTACGCCGCGCCGGGCCGCGCCGCGGCGGGTTACCCGACCGCAGCACACCGCCTGGGGGTTTCCGGTCAGTATAGGAGTTGGGAGGAGGGAGGAAGGGGGTGATACCATGTTGACATTATTTTTCTATCGCTAAATGTTATTTTTGAACAAAACAACAACACCCTTGCAACGCTGCGTCCATTTTATTGGCTATCGCCGCCAATGTTCACCTTATTGAACTTCAGTACAGAGCTTTGATATAGGTAAATCGAAAACTGCTGTAACTTTGTAAAGTGAGGTTGGAGGTTTTTGGGGTGCTAATCACGAATTTCAAGCTAGTTTTGATCAAGGATGATGTTTTCATGCTAGGCCGGGTCAGGTCAGGCCCGACCAGTAGGTGTCTTGCCGGCTATCCATAGAAGGTAGGCGTCGATTACCTTTGACGGCTTCGTAGCATGTTCCGTTAGGCACCAAAACTACTTAAATCTTCAAATGGGTGTTAAGTTCGAAATAAGCTCCAAGCACTTATCTAGAAAAATCGTATAACTTGAAAAAGTCAACTAAGGTCATCTAAGGTAAATGACCTTGATTTGACCTTAACGTGACCTTAAAATGCAAAGAACAAACAGCATTTCATACCTTGGAGAGTTAACCCGCGCCCCGTAGGGCTACCGGCGGACCCTACCACCCGTAGGGGGGGGGGGGCCGTTTCGGCCCCCCCCTAAGATCTCGGGAATTTACCGGCCGATTTTCAAAATTCAAACGGCGTTCGATAGCCCCACCCGGGAACTACCTTGTGACCAAATTTCATTGACCTAGGTCAAGCCGATGACGTCACAGGTCAGGTCAAAGGTCAGATTTTCACCGTTCACAGGCAATTCAAGAAATGTGCTGTGAAAGCGAGTAAATTGGTAATTTATTGAAAACCATCGATGGTACATTGTTCGTCAAACACGTACTTTGCTATCTGAGGTCACTGATACCAGGTCAGGTCACAGCGAGGTCAGGTCACCGGGGTCACAATATGAATGTGTCGTGTGATACATGTTTTATGGTCCCTTTTACATGACAAATGCGATTATGTGGGTTAGGCAGCCTTTGGGGCCAGCCTAGGTCACGTTTTGGTGAAGGTCAGGTCAAGGTCAGGTCAAATTAGGTCAAATTTTAAAGTTGATATTTTTGCATAAAATGGGTATCCATTCGATGCAGCTCGTCACGGGGAGTCTAATGGTGGTCTTTGTTTTGCTCTACGAGTTCTAGAATTGCCAGAAATTGAGTTTGAAAATTTGACGTCATCATTTTTGAACAGTTTTTTCGCTATAACTTGGCCAAAAAACGAGGTATCGATCTGAAATTTGGTATGTAGATAGAAGACGGTAGGTACTATCACATATATTCCGGTTTTTTCGAAACTCAAAAAACTTTTTGGATTTTTTGGCTAATATATCCAAAAAAATGCTTTTTTGATTTTTGGGGATCAAAACTCAAAAATTTCAAAAATCCGAGATAGCAGTTTTGTAGCCCTGTCAATTCTACACCTTTTATGCCTTGATCATTTTTCTGTATCTTCAAAGCTGTAGGCCTGACAGGTCTTCTCGCGAAGGTCTTTTTTCGGTCGAAAATGACAGAACATGACGTCACTCTGACGTCATTTGTGGCCAACCTATCACAGCCTCTGGAAAAATTTTTGGTCACAATGTGTAAAATTGATGCCCGGAGGGGTCCTGAAAGTTTGGTGGCGATATCTGCAGCCGTTTAGGAGATATCGACCGAAAAGGACAGGGGGGGCCGTTTCGGCCCCCCCCCTACGGGGCGCGGGTTAACAACCACAACAAGACTGAAAACGCGCCGATAATGTGCGCTGATAAGCGCCAAATCGATAACAGCCTGACATGGTCTGGTGAAACAGGTCACAGGTCAAATTTTTATTAAGGTCAAGGTCATGATATTTTAAGTGTGTGAGTAACATTGATCGATTCGAAGGTATAGAAAGTTTCGTTGTGATCCTCCACGTTTTGCTTGAGTTAGTATGCGAAAAGTCGAGGACAGAAGTCTGTGCGACCCCCTCCCCCTTTAAGTGCAAGGACTAACAAAGTGCAAAGGTTAAGCCCGAAATGCCTTTTTGGTGATTGGGCTAGACATGAACAAATATCTACTTCTAAAACGATTGTAGTTTCGTTCTACTTTTTTAACGCTTCCACGCCCACGATGCATTGCTAGCCGAAAACGCTTCAGTGCTAAGTCCGTGGGGAGGGGGCGGGGGAGGGATGGGGTCAAGCAGGAGAGTCAACCATGTTGTCAGGGATCATACACCCTAAGCCTAACCATTTACAGGTGAAATAAAATTAGTTAAGGTAGCGGAGGATGCGATATAAATAAATTCGTGCTAGGATCGATAAAAACCCCACAGTGCCGTTCCCGGGGGAGCACGCCGCCACTCCGCCGGCCGTCCCGTCCTGTCCCGGTGGGCCGGTTACCGTCCCCGCGGCGGGCCGGAGCCACAGCCGATGAAGCTGTCGGGACGGCGGGAGCGCGGGTGGTCTGATGACGGTCCGCGCAGACCACCCGGCAGACAGACGGTCCCAGTGGGAAAATGGCCGGCCCGGAATGCCGACCGGCCGGGACGATCATCCGGCCGACCGAGACGGAGAAGGGGCTGATTGCTGACTATCTGACCACTGACCAGCCGGCCGAGCGCTGTGTGGTGGCGGTAGGATCGGATGCATATGTTGCAGGCACTTTAGAAAATCAGTCATTTTGTAAAATGCCTAGGCATTTTACAAAAAGACGGCTGTTTGAAAAATGACTGAACGCAACCAGGCTTTTTTCAAAATGGCTAGCCATTTTACAAAATGACTAGGCATTTTGCAAAATGCCTGACCAGCATGGAACGTAGATCCCACTACAGATACTATGGCCAACAGATTTTGGACGTCTTCCTATACCCTATAGGTACGTGTTCAGCCTGTAGCTGATCGATTTGAAGCTCTGTGATGACGACAATGCTGAGTAACGACCAGGTTGAGTTGCAGACTCGGCTGTAGCATAAAGCATTGTGTGGCTTAAGCCCAGTGTGGACCAGCCCTCCCCTCCTCAGTTGACTGGACAGCGCTCATTGGCTCTAAGGAACTTCAACAAGTCTACCCTAGGCCTAGTCCACGCAATTGTTTACAGTACCTATTATTGTTTAGGTTTTCTTCCTAACTTTTCTTTGGAATAAAAAAGCTCTCTGATCACAATGAATATTAAAGCAATAATTAACAAAACACGATTTATTTTGTTTTGTGGCAACAGCTTTGAGTACCTACTTGCATGGTCCCAGTTAAAAATACGAGTATCAAGCTCCACATCGGGAGAATCATCAGGTCGCTTGGTGTAGGACGAGAGCGTTGGTTTCAGAAGACACTAACGCCTAAGTGTGTGGGATCGAATCCTCGCGACCTCTAATAGTTTTACAGATACAGGCCGGCATAGGGCCAGTCGTTGGTTGACGCTCCAGATCGATCATTTTAAATCCAGCAGCGTCGCTGACGTGGGGGTTGGAAATGTCGCGGGCCTGCACTTCTCAAAATAGAGGTAGGTATGGACTTCCCACTGCTGGACTCCTCTGGTCATAATGCTGGACTCCTCGGTCCACCTACACGCTACCAAAACGTATATAATTAGGTACTCGTATCTACAACACGCTGCTCAGTCATTTTGTAAAATGGCTAGGTATTTTGTAAAATGCCTAGGCATTTTGCAAAATGACTGGAGAGTCAGTCATTTTGTAAAATGCCTAGGCTTTTTGCAAAAAGCCTGGAAAATCAGGCATTTTGCAAAATGCCTAGGCATTTTACAAAATGACTGATTTTCTAAAGTGCCTGCAACACATACACTACACTAGCCCAGAGCTGCACCTGTCGTAACCGGGGACATGTGCGCTGTATCCGGGGAAATGCCCAGGCCCCACAGCATCCGAGAACATGGCTAGTTTATCCTGGGATATGGTCACCGCATCCGGCGGGCTGCACGGGCAGGCTTGCAGTGTTCCGTCAAATGGCAGCCGCCCAACAACATCCCGGCCCAGTGACATTGGCAACATGGAGATTTCGGAGGTCATTCGGAGCAGGCAGAGAGCATAACAAGCCATGAGCTCAGAACAAAGGTCAAGGCCATTCAGAGTAAGATATGCGTTGCTATGAGAAATGTGGACAAAAGCTGCTGCGGAGGCCTTCATTAAAGTAAGACGCCAAAACACACTCAAAGCCATAACAGAGCGTTAATTGACATTTTAATTAGCTTCATTATCAAGTGTCACGGCGCCGAAAGGACCGTCGAGCGTCGGAAGACATGGTGGTGACCGGCTGCAGAGTGCATAAATAAACAAAAACTGCGACACATCCAATACCAGACAAATCCCAATTGGACATTGCAATACAGAAGAGAGAGGGTTCTGGTGTCTCCATCAACGAAATGGGCCTGCCATGAATGAGTCGGTTTCTTTGCCGGCCGCCTTAAATACTGCGGTAATTGACATCTGGATTGGTGTGTTTTGAAATGGAACACCGCGGCCGGGACCACCCGGTCGAGCGCCGGCCGGCGGCTGGCACTCGGCGCTCATCTAAATAAACACACTGCCCACCAGCAACCAGTGCACAATGGAAATGCAGATCGAAGGCGTCAATCACATCCCGGTTGCGACACATGACGGTCAGCCAAGAGCTAACAGTGAGACAAAGCAGATCCAGCAGATCTAAGAGCCTGCAGAAAAGTCGAGGAACTGAGATGCACATGATGTTGAAGAATAAGATGGACCTCCACCTAAGAAACAGATGACTGGATGGCGATCCCTAGCCACCTAAAGCAGTCATCCGTCTACTTACAGGACCAACTAATGCGTCCACAAAGCATTCAGCATGTTAGCTACTGTCTGTCCGTCACCCAGGTTGGCCGAATCGTCCACTGCTCCTTAGAGCCAGCCAGCTGAGGAGTAAGGCAAAGGTCGGATTTAGGGAACACAGACCGCTCTGCAGCGCCGATCCCGCACAGCAGACCTCCTGGCCCTCACCTACCTATGCTGGCAACCGATCACAGGAGCAACACTGGTCTCTGCTACCTTGCCCTGCCATCGCACCCAGTCATTAGTCGCTATGAGGCGGATGCTGCTAGCGTCAGCACCATCCGCCGCCGACCGTCACTGAGGTGACCGGAGCGTCGCCGACAAAAAACGGTCGCCTGTGGGGCGCCGCCGCCGCCGCCGCCGCCCCGGCCGGACGCGATAAAAACGTCCCCGTCCGGACTGTGTAATGGCAGGTAATGGGCGGGCCGCATGTTTTTTAATCCCACCCAGAAATGACAAACAAGCTCCCTGATTGGCCAGTTACCGGCCAGTTGGACTTGAGCGGTCGCCATGGTGGTAGCGGGGATTCGGCCGGCATCGTTAGGTGTTGAATTATGTGTTTCGTTGTGCTAGATATTGCCAATTTGCTTTGATATTTGATAAATAACGTTGGCTCATTCTTTGGTGACCTTGCATACTAATGCGACGATATTTTGATACCGATTATTATGCATCAAATATCATGAGACAAATGTGGCGATTTCCACACCCTTTTGCAGTGCCCCCTCCCCTTGTGTAGTGAGTTAACAGGCTTGTAAGAACCAAGTGAACCATACTTTAGTCAAGTGGTCATGATCGTCCCTACATCTAATGGATAATAGTCTTGCGCAAACTTATAAAGTACTGGAGGAAGCAGAAGTTACGATTTTGGAGTACGCAAACTTGATATTAAAAAATCTCAGGTATTTTGGCTATATAAAGTGAGAAGAAAAGTTCAATTGATCATTTTTTATTACAATTGCAATAATGATAATATCATGATAATTGTACTGTCAGGTAGGTATTGATAATAGTCATGTCACGTCACCAGGCACACAGACACAACACATTTTCATCTCTATGTATCTAGGCATAAGGTATTACAGGCATGTTTTTGCACACCTCTCATGTGTGAGTGGGCATGGCCTCCTTCACAGTTAAGTTTTGGCTGATTGTGCTCAAATTTTGTAAGTACCTACATGTAAAGGGATGTAGATACAGTTAGTCGGGCACTCTTCTTAATTCAGTTTTGTGCACCACTTCCTGCTTTCACCATGCTGTGCCCACTCTGCTTTACAGTGCATGGACAGCTGCTTCTGTGACACGCATTAATCTTGCGTTCATTGAAACACTTAGTTTTGAGTGTTTTGACTCAGTTTTGTTGTAACGTTACCTGTGTTTATATTTTCAATAACTTGTTTTGGGCTTCTCATATTTATCTCTTTTTTTTTCTTTGCTTAGCAGGTTTAGTGTAAAACAAGTTTTAGCTGACATTTTACATGTTAAGATTACATGAGTCACAGATAACAGTAGTACTGTTATCAGTAGTACTACTGTTATCTGTGCATGAGTGCATACATTTTATAAAAACTATTTCAAAGTACTGTAGCCATGTGTAACATGCATATGTCTTAGTCAATGACTACTCAGCATGCTGCTTGGTGTTCAATGGTAATAGTTTGATTTGTTTTTGACATCAAGTAAGATTTGATTTTTGTTTCTGAGATTCCAATGTTATTTGTGGCAAATATTTTCCAAAAATCTTCCATCTAAAGCTTCAACTGAATTCTAAAATGCCTGCATTTTCTACCAGAAACATTATCATTGATACCTCCTACAATATTTCATTTTGTCACCAGGTACCTGGACTGGTGAAAAGTGAAAACTGAAATTAATTCATGTCACCATTATCCTATGACCTACCCCTAAATGGAATTGATCTTGTTTCACAAATGAGTTGTACATTGTACAATGTCTATCAGCTGATGTGTATTGTCTATCTCTCTTTCAGCACAGAAGATCCTCAGTCATGAGTCATAGTTAACAAAATGAAAAAAATAGCTGTGTTTTTAAGATTCCAGTGGTGGCCATCAACTGCTCAGGAAAGCAGCCCAGAATCACTTCACAACAGGTATGTTGATGCATGTACATTGTACATTGACATCAATGTCTGAATGCTGAAGTATTGTTGAACAGGGAACACATTTACCTAGCCTCTAAAAACCACAAATCCTACATTACTTACATAAACATTTTTCTATAGAACTTATATTATCTACTTTCATCTAGCTAAGGCTTTTTTACATTAAACATGAAAATATGATGAGTTATAGACTAGTATAACAAGCTGGTAATTATATCTGCCTTGTCAGCTTGGCCAACATCTGCATCATGTCTATCACAAAATATGACTGCTTTCCTGACATTTGCATTTGTTCCACTCACCAATTGACCACTTCTACCATCTGCTTGCTCTATGCACAGACATTGTCATAGGGTCTGTTCCAGTCGCACTTCCTAACACCTCTTAACTCCTCCAAGATTGCTTCCCTGTTCCAGTGGCAGCTTTCGCCCCTACAAAGCCAAGAAGGGCCCTGCTCCAACCTCCTCTATCTTGCTCTTTGAGGAGTTTAGATGTGTTAGGAAGTGCGACTGGAACAGACCCATAGCAAAACAGTTTCATCTCCCTGAGTCTGTACTGTCTTTTTCCAGGTTTCCAAAGGATCATCATTCATCAGCACAGAAGGGTGGGAAAGAGAAGGCTGTTCAAATTCTGAAAAGCCAGAGCTGCAAAGGAGGTCAAAGATGCAGTGCACTGTGCAGTTGGCCCACTCAGTAGAGTTTCACTAGTGGTTCTGATGTGGACTGAAGATTACACGCTGGATTGAAGTGGCCGGTCTGGAGCAGCTGTAGTTCATCATTCTTGCTGATTGTGGACGAGTAAGAGCCCGCGTTGGCCCCGATCGGCGATCGCTGGCCAAAGCCCACCACCAGTTTGGTGATAGGCGTTGGCTGTGATATCTAGTGTCGCCTATGTGTGAAAAGGACAAGTTGATAACAAAACCTGTTGCGCCATGTTATTAACCCGCGCCCGGGTGGCCCTCAGCCAACTTGGTGGGGGAGGGGGGGAGGTGTATTCGGCCACACCAGGTTATCTTGGAATGTAGCAAAGCTGGAAAAACGCAGTAAAATCAATCTATAGATCGCTATTTTTCTTCAGAATCATACAGGTCATTTTTGATCATATCATCGCTGAGGTCACTGGAGGTCACCAAAAGTAAAATGATGACGAATTTTGGCCCCCGATTTTGACAACTTCACAAATTGGTTCATAATTCGGGAACCAAAGAAGCTACAGCGCCGCGGAAAAGCGAATTCGATAGCTCTTTCGAAAATCTTTCAGGTTCTCAGATTTGAGCTAAGGTCAACTAGGGTTAAGCCTCCAAAGGGCAAAAACTGAACAATCGGCTTGCTTCGGAAGTCGTCTTTTCTTTAAAAAAAAAATTAAACTGATACCAACCTTTTATTACGTTGATTTTACCGGCACTGCGTTTCTCTCGTCTTCTTCGCCTAACAAGGTCAGCTTAATAAATTTGACCTCAGGTCAATGTCGCAGAAAATGCCATTTTGCATGTCATTGATTCGTTACATTGAAATTGCGATTAACATCAGTTGCGGCGGAACACCTTCAATTAAGGGGGCATTGCCGACTTTTGGTCTCATTCTTTCCATGCAACGCCCATAGGGCTAATGTTAACATGCCAAAATCAAAGGGGGCACGGTGCCCCGGTGCCCTCGGCCTGTTCCGCCGCCTATGATTATGATGCTTTTAGCGCTCTGGCCACGTTCCATCTAAAATCGATGTAGAAAAATAAACTGTTGGGAGGCGTTACATGACCTGAGATGACCTCAGGAGCATACGATAGATCCCGATGTTTGAGTGCTTTTGTTTCAAAAGCAGAACATTTCGAGTTCCTCATACTGACTGAAACTGGAGACGTCGCAAAGTTGACGTGACCCTAGGTCACCACCGATATCAAAATTAAAGATATTCAAGATGTTAGTACTGATTCTCTCATGCAATAGCTCGAGTTTCAAACTTCTACTTCATGGTGACCTGACCTGACCTTAGGTGACATGGGGTTACTTTTTTCACAATTGATGCGAATCGATGCATTATACATAAGCTATACTAAGTTTCGTGTCGTTTTATCTATGCAAGCGCAAAATTGTCAGGTGTGGCCAAAAACGCCCCCACGGCCCACCCACCTGGGGAACGTTAAAGCAGTGATGTATTTTTTCGGTGTATTCCACGATGCATCGATCGGTGTGCTTGATAATGCATTATTTATTGCTGCGTGTGTACGCTTTTCCTCTGTTCAGTGTGATCTGTGATAGGAAAACTACCGATATATCTCCACGCGCATGACTGAAAGAGCTGGCGTGATCTATAATATTGGGTGTCTGTTTTTGTTTGGCATTTTATAAATAATGAGTCAGCTGTGATCGTTTGATGAGACACTGGGACAGCCGGCCTGTATGATCAGCGAACGGCAGGCGGCGGGGCAGTGGTCCGGTGGCTGCTGCATGGGACTGACACCAGCAGATTCAGAGCTGCGATACGCGGACGTCATGTTCACAATACCTTTGCAAAATAATATCTGATAGATATCATGTCCTCGAAAATGTTCTTCAATCAATATGATTTTACCTCCTGGCTTATTCCATGGGGGCCGGAACCGATCGTTTTATGCACGCCTTTTCTGGGCCTCGTTCTCCTCTAAATGCGTGTAGGTAGCAATTTTATTCAAGGGACGATTGAAAGTGCCTCCGATTGGTTTTCAGCGTAGGTGGGATATGGCCGTTGAATGTGAGGCAGTCGATAAGGAACGTCGAGCTGGAACGGTCATTGGGTAGGTACTAGGTAGGGTATGTGAAAGGCAGCAGTGGGAAACAAGGAAGGGAGGCGTTTGGTGTGAGGTTTCAAATGTTCTATGCATAAGAAAAGTTCATTTGATCATATGACACCGTCCTTTTTATCGCGATACGTGAGCAACGCATGAGACGCTCACTGTTCAGACTTTTAGGGTTAGAGACAGGCTGAGAAGGCTATTTCCGCGAAAGGATATTCTGGAATTTGAATTGAAAGGCATTTAGTTTTGAAAGCATCAGTACTTCTTAACACGATACTGACTCATTTAAAATTTCAATTTTTCCCCATTGCGATAACATAAGAAACAGAGACTGCGGTGTCCCCGTACGCAGGATTCTGGAGACTGTCAGGCGGATGTTAGTAGCTAAAAGCTTTTGTTCTTTATTTAACAGATAACAATAATTTCTTTTAATACTTTGTAACACCTAACTCACTAGAAACAATCTGTACGGGCTTCCAAAAATGTTATATTTAACATGTCAGATCCATTACAATATTTTAGCTGCCCTAACCTGTAAATGTAACGGATGCGTCATTATTGAAAACGTGGTAAAGCATAGTATTCTATTGCCGACAAATATTCTGCGTCTGTCAGCCAAAACTGGCCAATCAGAGGCGTTGTTTGTCATTTCTGGGTGGGATTAATAAACATGCGGGCGGGCCGGGCCGGGCCGGGACGGGTCGGTGCACCGCTCACCGCTCCGTCCCGGTCAACAGGTGGTGGGTGGCGCCGCCGGCGGACGGAGGGACGACACAGACACCCGTCAAACTTTCCACAGCCGAGGAGGTGCCGCATAATGTGGCGCTTTCTCCTCCTCGGACACGAGTCTCTGATTACCGCTGTTGCAGCGAGGAGACCGCGAATCGATCAGCAGAAACCCAGATGGCCTTTTGAGATAGCCCGCACAAGTGTTCCGGGAGCGCATATGATTATCGGCGCTGCCAGAGGTCACCGAGCGGTCTGGCCAAGGGCGCGCTCAGAGCCAGACGCAGGCCACGGCGTCGTTAGCAGGCGTTGGTGCCACCTCCGGGACAGTCTGCACACACGGGCGCCGCGCGACATTCCCCCATAAACAGAGAATGGACTTGCATAAACGGAGCGCTCTTCAATGCCGCCGCAGTGTCAACAGAGGCGCCGGCCGGCCGAGTGGCCCATGGCAGGTCACGGCGGGTGCAGCGGCGAGCAGGGCCGGGGCGGGCGGCGGGAACGGGCGGTTCTCAGCGCTCAGCAGCGAACAGCACCGCCCGTGTTCCCAGGGAGACTGGGCTAATGGAGCGGCCGCCCCGGACCCGCAGGCAGTGGAGGGGAAGGGGTGGAGGTCGCGGCGTCTGTTGAACACCAGCAGACTCGTGAGTGAAGAGCGGTGTACCGGTGTAGACTGCGAGCGGTCTGAGTTCGGGGATAAACAGCAGTCCTATGCCGGATAGTTCAACGGAGCTCTACTCAATCGGTTATAAGTCCATCGCAGCACGGCCCAGTTAATACAGAAAAAAAAACTGTATTGTATATGAACCGGGCTCAGGTCCCACACAACCACTTCAGTATACAGCCCGGTATTGAACCGACGCAAGTCTCAGCATTTCGATTTCAAGAAAAGCACTGCCTACCTGCATAGGCTACACATAACGTATAGAGGGGCCTATGCTACCTGACAACACAACCAGCGGGGGCAGTGCTGAGCTGACTAGGTAGCCGGGTCACGTGCCCAGCCGAGGTGATCCACACCATAACGCCGTCAATGGAGCACTGCGGTCCGTCGGGTCACGTGACCGCGCTGACGTCCGTACTGACGTAACGGGTGCCGGTATTAGCCGGTTATACCCGCGGCCGCGGCAGCGGTGCCTCACGCCATTCGGTGTATCACTCGCGCAGACCAGTTTGCAGTATCAATCCACACAAAGCCGATCACAGCGTAAAAACAACAGAAGCTGGGCCTCAGTCATGTGGTAAAGCTGACTGGAACCGAGGCTATGAAAAGAAACATGCTGCTACTAAAAAAAAAAATAATCCGCAGAATCCGGCTCTGTTGTGGGGCTGCCCAGAATAGCCCACCTCGCACCTCCATTCCCAGGCGCGTCCAACGTCATCCCTCGGCATTCACAGCAGCAGCCGAAGATGCATATCCCCGCGACCTGTCCCGCGGCATCACATCTGAATGGGCGTGACGTCACGGCCGATTGGACGTGACGTCACGGCCGCCCGAGAACGTGACGTCAGCACGGGTCCCCGGAGACGGCGTCTGTCCCTCATCTGTGAGCTCGGCGCCTGGTGCTCGTCCGTCGGGCAGCTGAGGCGGCTCGGCCGCGCGGCGGGCAGACGCGCCAGCCTTCGCAGCTAGAAAGTGAGCGGCGGCGCGGCGCGGCGCGGACCGACGGCGGCGGCCGCAGCAGGCGGGCGCCGGTCCACCCAGTGCCAAGGCCGGCCGGCGCGCCTCGCCATACCGGGAGGCGGCCGCCGCGGCGGCACCGCGGCGCACGCAGCGCTGCACCGTGCAGCCGGCCGCGGCACAGCGCCGCCGCCGCCGGCCCAGACGTCGCACACGGCGGCGGCGGCGGCGGCGGCGGCGGAGCGACCATCGACCGCGGCCAGCCAGCTGGCGGCGGAAGTGGAGGGAGCGGCTCCACCAGGGAGCGGCCGCCGACTCCGTCCCGGCGTGGGCGGACCCGAGGAGGGAGGCGGCGCACGGCTCACAGTCGCGCGCGCCGCACTGACAGCCGCACAGAGGACCGGCGGGGATCACCTGCGCGCTTAGACCGGCTGGGGATCTCCAGTCCTATTCCACAGATCAGTCCTATTCAAATCACAAATCAGTCCCGTCCAAAATTCTACGGATCGGTGTGAAGACGGATGAGCCGCGCCCTCAATCCTCCGGTTCACCGTTACCCAATAACCGTCTGTGGCTAGCAAGGGCCGTTCGGCACGCCAGTTCAGGTCAGGGTCACGCCTGGCCAGCGTCAGGACAGAATCGCGGCCAGCCGGTTCACATTAAAGACCGGAGCACTATCGCGACTCCCGGACCCGGACACGGCCAATGAAATGAGCCCAAACATAGCGGGAAACAGCGCAGAGCACGGCCCGTTCTCACGGAACAGGCAGATTAATAGTGGGCGCGAACTTCCGACTGCGGCCATGAGTCAGCCGGCGAGGACGCTCCCCGCCCACTTTCCAACGTGATCGGGCATCCAGCGCACACCTGACCGGCCGCCAGACCGGTCCGGCCGGACGGCACACTTCGTGACGCACCTCCGCCGCGCCGCGCGCCTTCGATCGGTATCGTGGTTATCTTAACAGCACGATCGGCCGGACAGCAAAAAGCTACCAATGACGAAACCCGGCGAGGTCGAAACTGACGACCCTTTTTGCGGAGCGTCTGCGCCGATAGACAGCCTGTTGATATCGCTGCTCTGCGGCCGCAGCCAGTGTCAGCACTCACAGGGTCGCATAAACGTACCACCAGGCGACATCGCGCCCTGACCAGTCCCGTGACACACGCGCGGGGCTGGCTCCTCTCACGGCCGCCCCGACCCTGTCAGTCGGGGGCAAACACCGTCAGAGACGACACTCAACCAGGAATGTCCGGCATCTGTCACACAAACATCGCGGGGGGCGCAAATTAATTCGCCGAAAATCGCCACGGCATTCTAGCGCGATCCATGAGCCGGCGTTTATGACGAAGCGCCTATCGACCCTCCGTGCCTGAGGCAGTTGGCACTTAGCAGAATAGGCGATGCACCGCAGGCGTTACCACTCATTCATTCAAGTCCCGTGTGTACAGAAGGCCTGCGTACAAGCGGCCGATCCTTAGCAGCCGACACGTCAATGCAGTTCGCAGTTCCAGAGGCGGATACGCCACATCCTGTCCCAATCAACGGCACGTAAATGTCAGCCCAATCGATTTAACATCATCGCCCGGGGGCGTCACTGGCGAGCTCCAGACTGCACCGGTTCCACGCCTGGTTTAAAACACCAGGCCATTGATCATCAGTTCCGGTCTGGGAACTCTGACGCAGAGCTAACATCCGGTCGGAGTCCCAGCCGCCGCCGACGGCAGCTGCGAGGGCGTCTGAAGGGTGCGGAGCTCCTCAGGCTGACTGTTTATCGACGCCGACGACGATGGGGAGGGGCGGACGTCCCCACTCCGTCACTGTGCGGTGCGCTGTGCGAGCCGCCGTGTTTTGTGCCGAGCTGTGTGCGGCTGCCGCTGCACAGAGCGGAGATGGTGTGCACGTGGGTGTGTACTGTGCCGTGTACACAGAAACGGACAGAACGCGCTGCAGCGGACTACAGGACGGGGCAACGCGGGGACGTAAGGATACGAAATGGAGGGGCGAAAAAGGAAGAAAAATCCCAGCATTGCGATGAGAACAGGTATGGAGAAATTGACTGAATCAGCAGCTGGCGGCCAGCTCGGTCCAATAACTGCGCAGCTCGGGGCCTCGAGGGCGACCCCAGCGTGTGCCCACTCTGCGCGGCGGCCGACCCGACCCGGCCCCGATAACCTGTGTACCGCTGACCTGGTATCGGCGCGACGCGTCACCTCCCGTCCGCCGGCACATATTGACCGGCCAAAGTCCGGCACTATATCGGCGCTCCGCGCGCGGCCAGTGCACATCTGCTGCGCACACAGCTCCGGCGGAGACGAGCCGCAGCTGCCCGCGCCCACGCCGGGCGAAACTCGCCACACTCTGACACACAGGGACAAAGCACTAACCAGAGGAGCAGATACCAGTCCTTTAGTCATGCAGTGGAATTTGTGATAACTGAAGGGTCTTCAACTTCAAACCGCCTACGTATTCGATCTCGTTATCATTGCGTCTGTTTAAATGAGGCCAAGCTAGCGTAAATACTTGGTACAAAATGGTTTACACACTGTAATTCGTTGAAGGGTTATGTCCTATGCACCAAAAAGTGTCTCAAGGTTCACCAAAGTTGAAATAATTGTGGGCAAACAAGTTGAAATTGCATAAACATAGTTAAGAAAGCAGATATTGTGTAAATTGCGATAACTTACATAAATAATCTTCGAGCAGTCCTACTATCGTTATGCATAAACCCATCAAACAGATCAAAGAACCACTCTGGTCCTATCTGTGGAGTAGATTCCACCGGCGACCAGCGGACCAAGGACAGCCACGCTCCTGAGCTGGCGCCGGGACGAGCCGGCACGCGCCGGCCGGACCCTTTATCAGGGCATCTGCGGCCGTCACTGGCACCGGACCGGTCGCCCGGTCCCCGATCACCCAATCACCCCGCTCGGGAGGCCCGACTCCGGCCGCCGCGCCGGGCGGGGCAGGAAGGGGCAGGGGGGCCAGTAATGCCTCCGTCTGCAGAGTCCCGTCAGACGCCAGTGGTGTCAGCTTCCCCGACCAGACACCGGCTTCACGGGGCGGCCCGCCAGGAGACGGGTCACCCTCCCTCCCTCCCTCCCCGTAACATCCCGCTCTGCTGCAGCCAACAACCTGACAGACAGACGCGCAACTGCCAATACATGTCACTGAGAGACGCGGGAGCGGACGGGCGGAACAGCAGACGTCAGGCGCCGCCGGCAGCGGCCGTCAGGCGTCAGCCACGCGTGGCCCGTCGCGTCCTTCCGCAGCCCACACGGCGCGGCTGACCCGGCTCGCAGACCGGTCGCAGCCACTCCAGGAACCGCGCCGGGCCGTCCGTCCGTCGATGGGAGGAAAATACGGACAGCAGGGCCCTGGCCAGGCCGACCGGCCGGCCTGACTGCACGGACGGGCCCCGACGGGCCGTCAGCTCCGGGACAATCGCAGGCCGACGCGGCGAGGTCGCGCCCGGTCGGCGGCGGGCACGCACACCTGTCAGTTCAGCTTCAGACACAGTTCGGAGGACGGCGCGGCGACAAACACGAGCCTGGGGCGGCACGTTCCACATCCAAGTCAGTGGAATATGAGGAGGGTCGCGCACACACCAGTCGTGGCCGGGGTGGTCCGCTCAGCAGGGTATCGCTACGAACCCTAGCAGTCGGTGACCACAGTGGGGGAGCGGTCGCGGCAGCCGTCACGGGGCTGCGACTTATCCCATCCTTCCATCTGGGACCAGGCAGACTTCCCTATCCCTCCCCCTCTGTCCCCTCCATCCCACCGGCGCCGGCCACGGACAGACACCAGCAGCACGTGCGCACGTGTGCCTCTGCTGGTATGACAGACAGCCGCGCACAACGCCAGCCGTCAGCCGTCGCTCCACCGGCCCCAATTCTGCTCGGGGAGACAGATGGGGGCCGCGTATCGTTCATTGGGATCGACATACCGCCGGCACGGCTGGGTCAAACATGTAGCCAGCGTACAGTGGGACCATCACGGACATGTCAGGACAGACAGTGGCACCATCATGGACATGTCCGGATAGTGTGTCCGCCGTCAGACGGTCCGATCGGCCGCGGACAAAGGCACGAGGAGCGACACGCGAGCCCGGCGCGGCGCCATGTCAGCGGTGTTCAGCAGAGTCTGCACGAGCGGCAGACTGTCCCGAGCTGCCGCCGAGTCGACTGGCGTCGTCCCTCATAGCGGCATGGCAGTCATCCACGGCACGGTGTTTGGCACAGCGAGCACGGTTTAGGCGGAATTTACGTCAGCTTTGCCTTTCCGGCCAGCCATTTATGCGGCTCGCCAGATACGGCACTCGTGGGGGTTTTCAGCGACCCTTTTTATGTAGCAGCCATTGTTCGTTTTCCATGGAGCTATTTCACGGCTATCAACGATGCTGTCTCGGGAGAATCGGTAATGACACTCCTGGAAAGTGTTCCATGTCGGACAGAATAATAGTCCGTGTCTCTGTGGACAGCGGCCAGGGGTTGTCGACCGACGGCCGGTGGTCAGCGGTCAGCAGCTGGGTCAGCAGTCGGCGATGAGCGGTCAGCGGCCAGTGTTCCATGGCTCGCCGCTGTCAGGCCGTCGCGCCTAGTCCGGCACGCAGACGTTGCCATCAGTGCACGCCGTGACCGGTGGCCGCGCTCCGCAGCCCGCTCTCACCGCCGCGGCCGCTCCCAAGGAGCACCGGCCGTGGGCGGAGCCGGCTAATGTCAAGCCGCTTAGTGTGGCCTCCAACACGACCGCGATCCTCATTGATTAACAAAGCGGAGCGACGCGCGCAGCCCGACCACTTACCAATGTCACTCAGCGCCGCGGCACGGCCAAGTATCGGGCGTTTCTAGTTACTGACGCCGGCGGAGAGTTTCGTAACGCTTCTCGTCGGCCGGCGCCGCCGCTGCAGCCGGGCGCGTGCACCGGAGCAGATGTAACGGACCGAACACGAGCGCCCACGACACAAAGGAGAGCGAGCACCGGCGCGCGGCCGGCTGGCCCCTCACGCGCGGCCAACTCTCGTCCAGCGCGACTCCTGCCAGACGCCGTCCGATGGGGGTTTCATCAAAACGCAGTACATGCATTTATGCAGCGCCATGTTCTACGTATGGTCACACGGAAGCCAGCGATCAGCTCCAGGTCCGGTGGCGGCTGACCACTGACTAGTCATCACACCCTTCTACCGCTACTCGCCGCGGCGAGTCTCGCAGTGTCACCGCCAGCTGCGAGACTCGCCCGGTCATCCGTCCCCAGAGCCTGGTCAGCAAATGAGCTGGACAAAGGACAAAGGGTCGGCGGTGCCACCAGCGCGGCGGCCTAGCTGTCCGTCCGCACCGCTGCTCGCCGCTGACGGTCAGCGCTTCTCCGCCAACCCAGCGAGACAAAACATACACGGACACGCGGCAGAGTGGAGGGGCGCGGGGAGCCGCACGTGTCTGCCAACCACGTGCGGCTCTGGCCGGGCTGACGCGCGCGGCCGCGACCGCACGTGCGCCGCGGGGCAGAGCAGTGACCCAGCGGGCCGGCTGGCCGGCTGCCCGAGAGCCAGCGCTCGGGTAAACCAGGTCTGTGCCAATCACGGTAGCTTGTGTGGATGAAACTAACGGTCCGTAAAATACGTATTTTCTTTTTCCACATTCCAGCAGTTAAAATCTGATATACCCTACAAATGTCATGATCTCCAGTAGCAAGCAGTTGGTGGATTTCCCGGACCCGTCTCATATTCTGCACACGTGTGCATTTGCGTGCATATCATGGCCATGCGGCATTTCCGGCAGTACTCGTGGGTAACCTAGGGTTGCTGCCACCTGGCTCTGGCTCACGAGACCCCACACCACGCCGAGCGGCAACACACCATCGGCGAGCGCGCCGCTATCACAGCTCTGTCCTATCAGTCGAGGGAGCCAAGGACGGGGCGGCGGCAGTCATCCTGCCGCACAATGCTCCCTTTCCGAGTGTGTCGACCGGGCAGAAGCGGCACCACACCCAGCTCTGTCTGCATCTCAGTCCGTGGCGGCGGACGTCGCACCACTCCGGCGGCAGATGGTGATGCCACCAACCGTCACCAATGCTGCGGCGGGTGTCCCCACACGGCCGGATGGCGGCGCTCCTGTTTTACCGTGCCATAAATGCGCCGTAATACACCCTCCGCCGATCGGGAGCGGCCGCCGAGCGGCGCCTCTTTCCCGGACCGGCGCCGCTATCATTTTACGAGCCGCTCGTCTGCCTCGCTTCAAAGCTATCGCGGCAGTCGGCTTGTTGCGCGGCCCGACGCCGCGCCGGCCACACCTTATATAGGACGGCCCGTCGGCTTCACCAACTGCAGCGCCCGATGGCCGATTAGGAAATGCACATCGGGCCCTCCTGTTTTCCACGAAGGCATCGCGTAAAAATGAGACCCGGCACACCAGCCGCTCACAGGGCGAAACACGACACCGGCCCGGACAGGGAAGACCGCTCACACAAGTAAAGCTGTAAAGCTCCAAAGTTAGTCCACCTGCCGGCGGCCCCTCGGTCGCAGTTGGCTATGTTCCGTGAGCGAGCCGACCCGCAGGTGAAGTCGCAGGGCAGCGCACAAAGCGGGGCGACCATTTGCCCTGATCGCGATCGACCGGCACGTACCCAATGGTTCCCGATGACCCGGCATAGTGTGAGCAGAAGAGTGGGTGAGGGAGATACTGCAACACATATTACAAGTCGAGCAGCCGGGGTAACACCCCCTGTTCCCCGTCCATCGTCACTATCATGACTAACACCGCGATAACCCCTTGGTTTCTTGCAAATACCTGCCAGCATGGGTATCTCCAAGCTAGTCAGTATTCGCCCGAGCCTTGGACTGAACACTGGAACGAGGTCATAGACTCAGGGATGATGGGAGCGGGACGGCTCGCCCTCAACGAACGCCCAGGTATAGAGCTACTGCTGCAACCCACTCCAAAACGGTGGACAGTGGTACATACTAAACCGATGACGTTACAACCGCACACCAGTGGCGTCAGCAACACACAAACATTGGCGTCAGTGGCCAGACTGACCAGTGATGTCAAGGAAGTGGCATATTGTTTTGATAGACGAACCCCTATGTCGCTGCATGCGACCATTAATTCATCCTATAATCAATTCCACAAGCACATCTAGTTAGACATCATAAAGCTGTGCTTCTGATGACTTTCCATTTCAATAAAATATTATGTCAAGCGGAATGCGACGACGACAGTCACCTCCGACCGCGGTCTCTGGGCGCGTGGGAGGTGTCTAGGCCAGCGCCATCGATCGTCCGCGGCGGGGGCGTGCGACGGGAGGCCACCTGAGACGGCCGGGTCACCAGGTCCAGTAAAAGCCCAGGCCAGGAGCCGGCGCTGGGGCGTCCGGTCGGCCGGCTCGTTCAGGGAATACGAGACCCCCGGCCCACGATTGGAACACGGCGGGGCGTACTGACGGACGATATGAGGTCGAACGTGGGAGTGGCACTGACCAGCCCTCGGAAACGCCCCAATAAAGTATTCATGACATGCTGTGCAAACGGTCGGGTATCCCGCCTTAAAATGACCCGCACAAGAAATAGCACACACTACCTGCGTATTAGGTAAAACCGAACTAGTCAGCGGACAACTAGTTAGCTGGCGACCAATGGACCCTGACAGCAGTCGGGGACGCCACCACCGGCCCCCGTTTCTGAGACTGGCCGGGGCCGCGGCGTCAGGGGGCTGCCGGCGGCGGCGGCGCACTGACCATGTTTGTCGGCGTCGGCCTCGTCCGGGTACTCGTAGTAGCTGGGGTAGTCGTAGTCGTAGTAGTCGTCGTCCTCGTCGTCGGAGCGGTGTCCGCTGCCGGAGCCGTCCAGCTCCGGCTCCGGTTCCGGCTGGCCCCACGGCGCGCCTATGCTGCTCACGGTGCCGTCGGCGCGCCCCGCCGGCTCAGGCGCCGCCGTGCTCCTCGGCCAGTCATACATGCCGGAGCCCTCGAACGCAAAGTCGTCATCATCGAGCGGCGCCTGCCGGCAGGGTCCAGGTCAGGTTCATGAGGTCAGGCTAGGCCTATCAATGGCGTTACAAGGTCAGATTAAGGGTTAAGTAAACGGAATTTAATTACTTTTTTCTCATATGTTCGATGGCGCTTAACGATTATTAATTCCCATGACGCCTTAACCCGCGCCCCACTGGGGTCTGCGTATAACACGCCCTACTGGGGGGGGGGGGCTATTCATAGCCCCCCCTCCTAACTCCGAAACTACTGGGCCGATCGTCAAAATTCAAACGGCGTCTGATAGCCCCGGAAAAACTGTCGAGCGAAACCTAATTTCATTGACCTCGAGGTCACCGATGACGTCACAGGTCAGGTCAAAGTAAAAATTATTAGCATTTTGGCTTCGTCACGTTTTGGGCTCTGGCCGCCGTCTTACAAGTCAGATCAGGCTCATTTTTGGTTCACACACTCGTGAACAGATGCTCTAGATACTCTGAGGGTACCAAACTTGTACTTTGATTTTCAGGTCAAGGTCAGGTCATCACAGGTCACGAAAATATTATATCATCCGTCGGTCACGTGACACATGTTTTATGGTCCATTTAGGCCAAACATTTCGAATTTGATGTCGTCTGTGTCATTCGAGGTCATTTTGAGTCAAATTTAGCTTAGGTCAGGTCACTTTTAGGTCAAAAAAAGGTCAAATTTTGAAGTGAAAATTTTTCAACAAAAAAGGTGTCTATTGGATGCAGTTTGAGCTCAGGAACACGATGGTGCTATTTATATTGGCGTACGATGTCAAATTCGTGCTGAAAAATTGATTTGAAAAATTAATAATTGTTAATTTTTTTGCAATAATGCGTATAACTTGGCCATTTTTGAAGATATTTAGCTAAAACTTGCTAGAGTTAGTCATAATAATGCGTTCTATCACATATATTCCGGTTTTTTTTCGAAAAGTCAAAAACTTTTTTGAAAAAATGTAAAAATATAAATTTTGAATTTTATTATGTTAAATTTTCAAAATTTTCAAAATTTTCAAAATCCGAGATAGCAGTTTGATAGCGCTGTCTATTCTGAGTCCTCTCATGCAAAGAAATTGGATGTAGCTTAAAAACTGAGCTCTTGGGAGCGATTGCCGTGGTTCAATGTTTTGCGTCGAAATCGGCCGAACATGACGTCACTCTGACGTCATTTCCGGCCGACCTATGGTAGGTACGAAGTTCAAATTTTGACACAAGGTGTCAAATTGATGCAGCCGAAGGTACTGAAAGTTTGGCGTCGATACGTCAAGCGGTTTGGAAGTTATTGCAGAAAAACGGGAGGGGGGGGGCTATAAATAGCCCCCCCCCCCGTGGGGCGCGGGTTAACAAGTGTGGCGCTACTGTAAGACTAAATTGACACAAGAACACGTTTAGGAGCTTTTAGGATTTCATATAGTTTACGTCCGGCAAAATAAAGTTTTAACAGTGGCGGGGCACGGGCATCAAAACATCTGGAATGGTACGACGCCACTGCAACGATCCTGGTAATGGCCTAGCAGAAATGGGATAGGTGCGGCGCACCCCGCCGTGACAATCCGTGCATGTAAGGGAGGACAGGGTGATGAATTACCTATTGATCGGTGACCGCAGGCAGGGGTGTTGTTTTCCGAAAATGATTGGAAGTCCCAAAGGCGACGGCCGGCCACATGTGACGGGGCTTACAAGGTAGGGTACCCCCCACCCCCCCACCCCCCAATCCGGGCGGTGTTTCACGGGCTGCTGCTACCACGCTGCTATCAAATTGCGCGAGCTGACGTCACACTTGTGGTAGTGTTGGAGCAATGGGCCTGTTGATGTCTCCATGGAAACCCAATTTGACAAGTCGTAAAATCGGCGTGCTGCTATCACCGGTGAAACAGGGCCCTGCTTTTCTCATCGGATTTCGGCCAC
Source organism: Amphibalanus amphitrite (assembly GCF_019059575.1). Taxonomy (NCBI): domain Eukaryota; kingdom Metazoa; phylum Arthropoda; class Thecostraca; order Balanomorpha; family Balanidae; genus Amphibalanus; species Amphibalanus amphitrite. The sequence continues at coordinate 142,336 of NW_024882540.1, read as the reverse complement.
TTGTTTTTTTCAACCTGGTCATTAACAAGACAAACCAAAATCTTAAAAAAAACTTTGGAAGTCCAGATCCTCACCGAGCCCCATGCACAAAACGCAGTTATATAGGCAATAGTGTCTGAGGAACACACGCCATTCTGAAAGAGGCCCACGCCGACTTAACCCGCGCCGTGTTGGGGGGGGGGGGTTACGCCTCCCCCTCAAGTGTTTCGCGAATATCTAAAAAAATATCTAAATATCTAAAAAAATATCTAAAAAAAGGATGCTCACTATTTGACGCTGCTGTGAGAAAGGCAAACCTTGACATGTGTTGTCACTTGTCAGTTGTCACTAGTTTCTTGAGAATAACGCTTGGTGCCTTTTCTGCAGTACCTACTATGAACCGAATCACTGTTGTCTTTTGGGTCGCGGCCATCCTATCCGGAATCCCAAACTATGTCACGATCAATTAGCAGCCCGAATCAATCACATGGCAGACTTAATGGCTACATAAGTGGACATCCCATTAACACATCATTTTACACACTGCCTTGCAGGCCGAAATTCCAACTCAGAGGGCTGTTCACGGGCCCTGTGTGCGGTCGGACCGCACACAGCCTCAAAGCTCCGCCCACTTCGTCCCTACGTCAGCCTTCCGTCACCGCACACAGCGATCGCTGTGGCCGGTCGGGACTGGCCACAGCGGACCGTCCACCGCACGCAGCCGTGACGTCAGAGCCGCCTACCCATCCCCTACCCCCACGCCTGCTGGACGCACCGCACACAGCGCACGCAGCAGTGTGCGGTGCCCGTGAACACCCCTCAGAACTCCTCCATTGTTCAGCGACACTTTTTGAACGCCCCTCATAGATTATGAGTTTGAGTTTTTGTGATCTGATGTGGTAATGATGCGGTAATTTTCAGGCAAATGTATGTGTAATGATAGGAAAGCACATAAAAAGTGATTAACCTGTTCATGTCCTAAATATTAGAAATATCATTTGGATACATATACATTATACAGGGTGATTTTTTTTAACTGTTAAAAAGTAAACGTCAATGGTGGTCCCTAAATCGAAAAATTTGGTGCAAAAAAGCAATGCACGTGATAGATAAATCTGGGACATTTTGTATGGTGTCATGATTTGTCCCTTTTAACCGAAGGCCCCGGCCCCAATGGAGCCTGAAAATGTGTCACCAATCGGGCACGCATGGTCCACCGCCGTTCAGTAAGGAACGACACAAAACGATGATTTTGAAGCATTGAGGCAGTTCGAAGCATACGATCATCAAGGAGATACCTCAGAAAGACGTTAAATAATGCACGAACAAGCTTGTAGTCATGAATAACCTTCAAACGCTCCATCTGGCGTATGTGCAGCCTCTGAAGAATCAGCCTTCAGGAGGGCTGTTCACGGGCCCTGTGTGCGGTCGGACCGCACACAGCCTCCAAGCTCCGCCCACCGCGTCCCTACGTCAGCCTTCCGTCACCGCACACAGCGATCGCTGTGGCCGGTCGGGACTGGCCACAGCGGACCGTCCACCGCACGCAGCCGTGACGTCAGAACCGCCTACCCGTCCCCTACCCCCACGCCTGCTGGACGCACCGCACACACCGCACGCAGCAGTGTGCGGTGCCCGTGAACACCCCTCTGGAGAAACAAAAACAGCGAATCAGACACCACCAGGGCCGCCAGTAGCAAAATCCTCGACCTGCCCTTTCTAGACTTCTAGTTTTTGGACCCAGGTATGGCAGATATAACTAAGAAAACATTGGAAATATCTGGCAGAGCTGAAAATGGGTGATAGGAGCCTTTTCAGTCCGCCTAATGAGCATGGGAGTACATGGTGCTGTTCAACACGTGCTCAGGCGGGCTGATTCGTGTTGGTGAGAGAGGGGGTAACTTCAAGCACAAGTAAAATACACGATGGACGTTCCTTCACATCGTGTCTGCATGAAATCAAAATGTCCCAGAATGCTCGTCATGCTGGTATATAATTTTACAATATATATTTGCATTTTAGCGCCGTTAAACCTCATTACTTTTTAACAAGTAAAAAAAAATCACCCTGTAGATCATTCTTTTCAGACCAATATCCACCCAAAATATTATCAAAAAGTTAATAAACTTTTGTTAAAATGACTTAGGCATTCGGCCATGTTTTGTTAATGCTTCAGGTATTTTTCGCCAAAATCCGACCGATGGCTTATGGCCGGCACGCGGCATGTTATTCAACTTTTGACAATAGCTATGTAAGCATGGGCTGCAATGCACCGCCCGCAAAGGGGAATTTGAAAACACTTGACGTATGAGCGTACCAGTGAGCAGCACATATTTCTTCTAGGAACAACTCAGCTGCTATTGGTTTTTCACTAAATAATTAATATCTCCTTAGGTACCTGTGCAGTTCCTGCGACGTAAGCGGCGCAGCCCAGGAAGACTATCACGGCAAGCTTTTGAAACTGCATGACCGTCTCACGCTCTTTAACACTGGAGAAAAACACTTGAATGTTCAGCTCTAGCTTCGTGCAATTATTTCAATCACATAAAAACGATATGCTGTATATCACATTCACCCCAGCGGGCACCACACGCAACACACACCCCACCCGCCGGAGCTCTCGCTAACAAATGACCGCAAGGTCGACCGAATAAGATTGCTCATTCGAGCAGCTGCGCGCGAACTTGTAGCATATTACCGTGACGTCACTGTTCATAGACTCATTGAAGAAACCCAAGAAACAAAGAACTAAACATATAGAAGTTTGCTTAAACTAACACAAAAAAGACCCGGCAACTTCCAAAGCTTGTCGTTTGGCTATTTTGTCCATTTTTAGGATAACAAAGCCGTTCTTTCCAATTTCCATGCAACGCCACTATAAACCAATGTTGAAATGCCCAAAGTCAGTACTTTTCAACTCCGGGTCCATGAGCAGATGCCAGACGGTGACGAAGCTGAGGACTGTGAAGTTGAAAGCTCGTTCCAAGCTGCTCGTTGGGGTCTTTCATGATCACGTAATGCAATAAAATATTGCTTCTTCCGTCAGATCCTTTAGCACAGTAATTTCAATGCTGGTTCTCACTCGTTATAGCACCCTTGCTTGAAACATTTTTGGCAGCATTTGAATACAACTAAAAAGGTTATTGACCCAATCCCCTCGAATATTATCAGAAAAAAGATTCGACAACTACTTCTACATGGATGAAAGGTTCACAAAGTGCTGCACACCCCAAAGTGTTATTTTCTAATCAGTTATAACTCATTTTGGCTGATTATATTTATGGAAAAATGCCACTGAATTACTTAAGTTACATTCATATTGCACATCAATCTCTATCATCATCAATCTCTATCAGACAGATCATGAGATCTCTAAGGAGGAATGGCTTGGCTAAAATAGCTGCCTTGGCTGTAGGAAGAAAGCAAGCATAGCAGTGAAATAGCGTTTTTTGGGCTGTTTTTGTCTGTTGCGCCGTAAAAGTCGAGATTGTTCTAGAGATGGAATTTGACGGACTTAAAATTATGCTCAAGTTTTTCAAGTTAATTGTCTTTTCCCTTTTAATTTCAAATAATTAATAATTAATAATTTCAAATAAAAGCGGACAGCCCAAGTCATAGAGCGTTCTAGGGAATTGCACAACGCTATGATATCACATCTCAGCACTACATAAAGTCCTTTTTCCGGTGGCTTTCGCCATTGTGGTTGGCGATCGTGCTTCGTTCCCAAATCGAAGCCAAAAGAAGCAACCATGGTAAGTTATAACGATGAACGTTCTTATTTTCTCTTTACAATTTCCTCAAGTAATGCGTTTTGGGTGCTACTGTCCTCCTGGCCTGATACGGGGAGTCCTAAATGATAATTTTCCTTGCTAGGCAAAAATGGCGCACAGCAGCTGTCCGATGTGCACTGTCAACAATAATGTGATTGGCTTAACTTTGTTGGGCATTACATGCTCATATTTGATTCAGCATTACAGGTCTTTAATGATAAATATGTGGCCAATCCATAATGTTTTGTTTTTCAATCTCTGTACGTGTCTGCTTACTGAAGAATGGTAGGTATGTAACTGGGCAGTGGGCACTAATGACCATTTCACCTCAGATAGGACGACGGTGAAAACAGGGCGCTTTGATCAAGGTTCGTGAAATTCACACTTGACGTTTAGCATCAAAAAGGCACATGCAGGGGGGAGAAGTTCCAAATGTCACATGACTAATATGCCCTCTGGCGCCCTGTTTTCACCGGCGTCCCTCAGATACCCTCAATTCTCAAATATTCATGAATGGCCTCTGGTTCAAATGACAATGATTCCTGCTTCCTTATGACCTTTTTTAGAAACAATGTATGCATTTATGACCTTTTTCTGCTGACAAAGACTGCTGCCTGCACTAGAATCTGACTTGGGTACCAGCCAGTCTGCAAAATGTGCCAGGCTTCGACGAGATCTCGTCTGGGCAGACACCACAGGTTGGGGCAGAAATAGGGGCAGGTTTCAGGAAGATTGGGGCAGAAACAGGAAGATCTGGTGCAGAAGTTAGAAAATTGACACAGAAGTGATTTTCTCAGCTTCTCACTGCTTCCTACATCATTATATCATTACATTATTTGCATTATTAGGGGCAGGAATTGGGCTGCCTCTGGACTCAGCATTCTGATTCGGGGCAGGATTTTGTCTGCCCCGAAAATCTTGTCGAGCTCCCTGCCATGTTTTGCAGACTGGGGTACCAGCACAACAAAACGTTAAAGTACCGTAAAACGGGGTGTTAAGGGACAGTTTTGAGGTGTTTTGTTATATAACTCAAGAAGGGTTTGATATAGAAGCATCAAATTGTCAGCATTTTATGTGGAATTTGGTGTTTTATATGCCTGCCACATTAAAGTTTTTAGGATTTATGCCTCAATATTATTTTTTATTATTTTTCATCACTGTCCCTTAGCACCCCAATGTGGGGTGTTAAGGGACACCTATATTATTCCAAGAAATGGTCATCAAATGTCCACAATTGGGGTGTGGAAGGGCACATAATTGATTTATTGAAATGTTTTGCATATTCTGTCACAAAACAAGTCAGGTTCATTCACCACTAATGACCTTTTTAGCCAATTACGTGTAATGCTGTTTACGCTTGTGGAAAATGTGCTAATTATAAGGTAAACAGAGCCAAAAAGTAATCTTCTGTCATCAATAAAAACCCATGTTGAAGCTAGTCACTTGTCATTATGTTGCCCTCTTTGTTTTGGCCTTTTTATGATGACATCACATTTACCTACATCAGTCTCCATTGACCCATCATTGTAAAAGAGAGTGTTGAGATGTTTTGTTACATAACTTAAGATGTGTTAGAGATAAAAGCATGAACTTGCCAGCATTTTATGTGGAATTTGGTGTTTTCCATGCCTACTGAAAGAAAACTTGATTTAATTATATTTAGATTTTATTTTTATTTTTTCTTCCCTGTCCCTTAGCACCCCACATCCACCTCAAAATATGCATGTATCCGGAAAAGAGGAAGAGGATGATGAATGAATGGGTGAATTTGCACAAGTTTTTCAGGAAACATGTGCAATACATGTGACAATACACCTATGCATTCATTTTCCCTGTACACCCACTAGTTTATGAGGTACACACAGAGTTTTGGAGATGTTTCAATTTTGTGAAAATGTAGCATGATTTTCAAATCCATTTTTGAACCAAATCACTTGCATGAAAAACCATAGCATTTTGTCCTATGGTCAAGAGCAAAACAGTGTACTCACTACACCTACTCACAACTATCCTTTTCTTCAGTAAATATAAAATAAAACATAATCTAACCTGGCCTTAAATAACTGATGTTGGCAAGTGGTATATTCTTGTTTATGATAATATTGGATATGAATATTGTTTGGAGTAGACTGTAGAGGTGACCTTTTTATACAAACTGCCTGGGGATTACTTATAGATGCCTGGAATCGTATTCTCTGTCAGATTTCATAGAAGAATACTTTAAAATGCTGAAATTTGATGTACTTACCCTGAAAATGAAATTTTATAAGTTCTTTCGTATCAGTTTTAGTAGCTGTTGTACCGGAGCTACACTAACACATGCTTTCTTAATTCACACAAAACATACTTTTTTGTATAACTTAGACCTTTGTGTGAAATTTATAATGCTGACGTGTTAAAAGTAATGACTTATTATTCCCACAACATAAATCCACACTAGTGTTCAGACCTGAACACCATATCAGTGATTGTACTGGATGACGGATGTATATGATGCGAGGAACAAGTGCAGCATAAACATATTGTTTCTTGAAATGAGACAAGTGATCTACAGTTTCTTAAAAACCTAGCCTCTTTTTACCTAGTTAAACTTACTGTTCCACAGTCTATCAGCCCGATTACAGGGTTGGGTTTCATGAGTAAGGATTTACTTTTATGTTTTATGCACATTTCTATTGAATCTTATATAAAAATACACCTCAAAAACAGTCACTACTGTCATGCAAAGGCAAAACCATGCATGATATTAAAAAATGGGTGGTGGTTTTACCCTTGCATGGTAGAGTGGGTGATAGGTATGGGTCTTTATTAGTATCTTTTTAATTACAAAGTCAAAAGTGGCTTGCAAGAGTGCAAAAAATGGGTACAAACTACAAATTAAGGACATGCATAGGATGTTTATTTATGTTCATGCTCATTAAACTGCATTTGAAGCCAGCTATTGTAGATTTCTACTAGATCAATATAAGACTCACATGATAGATTCAACCAGTTTTCCCAACAAATCTCTTTCAGCAGGCAGCTTCTCAAACCTGTATGACACCAATAGTGTATTGAATATGTGAAGACCCTTGCTAGTAGACAAGTATACTTTTTAGCTCCATTACTGTGCACTCAGTGTGCTTCTAAGATGATCATCATTGCCCATTAAAATTATGTATAGCTGGATCCATTTCGCAGCTGTTCATTTCTGTTCATTGAGGTACAAACTAAGACATGAAGGTAGGATATGTATTTTTTTTTTCTCATGAACTTGAAAACTTCATTCACTGAGAATATGATAAATTATGATGACCAGTTGTAGTGTAATGTTATTAAATAGTAACACAATAGAATGCCAACCTCTTTTCCATGTTATGCAGCTTTTAGCAACTTAATAGGTCATTTACTTCATAAGCAGCATTTTGACCTCAATTGCTTTACATTGGCAGCTCCTGTATTTTAGATACATGCATGTGCCACTTGGTTTATATGGGTAGATACAGCACACATTTGATTAAACTTTATTTTTTGATATTGCTCTCAAGTTGGTATAACATTAAACCCACGCACCGACGGGGGTCCGCGCCAACTTAGAACCGACGGGGGAGGGGCAGTTGCCGCCCCCCCCCCCCCGAGCTCCGGAGAACGAAGCAAGATATCGACAATCGGTAAACGGCATGGGGTACGCACGGACAAGGTCTACAATCTTTACTAAGGTCATTTTCAGGTCAGGTCAAAGTCGACGTCACTGGGGTAAAAAAAAATGGCGGCGCTAGAAATGTTTTTAGAAAAGTTTTCTCTCGAATAACTTTCGAAGTAGCCAAGCTAGAAACAAACTAATGGCACCATCGTGATTCTCTCGTCAATCCGCATCGAATCATATACCTATGTGTTGAGCTCGAAAAATCAAGGTCAAAGGTTGGCCTCGGGTCACGTGAACTCAGGGTCATCATGCATATCATTTGATGCGCTTTGACAAGCTGAACACAATGAGACCATCCACGCGACTGTATTTCGTTCCGGTAATAAGTTCCGGTAGCGCAAAAAGCCTTTGTTGGCCCTTCATGTCACATGACCTCACAGTTGCTCAAGAGTAAAACAGGCCTCAAGGTAGTCGAGGTTGATGATATATGAAGTCATTCATGGTATATGGGCCATTTCGACGCGTCTTAGTGAAAAAACTGGTTGATTTTACCCCCATTGACTTAAATGGAGAGGTCAAGAACTTGACCTGACCTTAGGTCATCAGTATCAAAATTCCAAGATATACAAGTTGTAGCTATCAATGACCTCATTATATCCAACAAGTTACATACGTCTACTGTAGCTCTGACATGCTGACAGTTGCAAAAAGTGATTTGAGGTTTGGTCATTCAAAGTGACCTGGTGATAAAGATTGTTCAGGACACCAGCTTTGTTTATTTTTATTGGTAGCTTTCGGAAGACATCCGCCTTCCTTCATCAGCCTGTCTAAAGCACTAAAATAGTCAATTAATTTCGCTGCGCTACGCGCCGTGGTTTTACTGCTATTCACGAAAAACCTCGGGGGGGGGGGGCTAACCGCCCCTCCCCCCGTCTGTGCGCGGGTTAAGCATGCACCTTAAGCATAGTGAAGGGAAGCGCCTCGCCATGGATGTTGCCTGATGTTGTGATGTAAGCAATTCTACATATGTCTACATTTATTACATTTTTATTTCTCAAAATTTAAAGTTAATACTCAACATAAAACTACGGAGTTTGATCAATTATATGCAGCAAAATCAGGATGGCCTTTGGGCGATATATTCAGCCGTGAAACTTCGGAATGCAACACAACAGTTTTTCTTATAGATTACAGGTCATTTAACCCGCGCCCTGCTGGGGGGGGGGGGGGGATGGTGCGGAGCGCTGCCGTTTTTGTTATAGTCGACTACAGAATGATGTTCTACTTTTCACAGGCAATTATTTGCCTGGAGTGGTAGGCTGTGCCGCATCACACGGGCTGAGTTCACAAATCATAGCTTTGTCCTAATGCTCACAATCGACACGCTTAATTGCGTGATAAACGGCAAACTTAGCGCTCCGGTCAACTGATAGCTTCTGAGGAGTGGAACATCATTCTGTAGTCGACTATACACCTTATCATACATCAATTCTACACATGTTGTGAAAATTTCAGACCAAGGTCATTCAAGGTCAGGTCACCAGGTCACTTGAAGTGACCTCATCTCATAAAAAGTTTCAACGTCTGCCATTGCTACAGTGAGTGACCGATCGCTTTGAAACTTTCAGCGATTGATAAGGGTAACAGTATCTATAAAATGTAATTATCTCAGAATTTTGCATATTTTGCATACCTCCCATTGGGAGGTCGCAAAATTGACCTGACCTTAGGTCACCGATATCAAAATCAAGTCAATGGGAAAAATTGAAATGCGCCTCTTTTGGACGAAAGACATTATAAACACCCCCAAACACTGAATTACAAGTGGTTTAAACACACTGAACATGAAAATGGTGTCCGTGACCCCTAGTTATGTTCCTGAGGTCATCTCAGGTCACGAATAGTGTCCACTTTTTCGCAAATAACTTTTGATAGAGGCATGCTAGAGCGGTGAAAACGCCTTAGATGTGTTCAGCTCGACGATACGGATCGACTGATATGCAACATGACCTTTTCCGGTCAGGTCATGACCTTGACCTGAGGTCAAATTTTCAAGTTGACCTTTCAAGGTCAAGTTATAATTCATTCGATGCGTCTTGACGAGAGGAACACGTTGCTGGTAAAAGTAAGCTCGTACAAGGCATGGGTAAAAAATTATTGCAGAAAAACTGTTTCCGAAAAAATCGACTATTTTTGCAGTTTTTGCCCATTGCAGGCAAAACCGTTGACGTTAGGTCAAATCTGAGAGAATTACTCAGAAAGGGCGTTAATAGGGCTATCGAATGCGCTTTTCCGCGGCGCTGTAGCTCTATTGGTTCCCGAGTTATGCGTTGGCTTCCTGGAAATTGTCGACATTCGACCTGAAAATCGGCGAAATTTTGCCTTCAATGACCTCTGGTGACCTGACCTTTGACCTGACCAAAAAAGTGACCGGAGTGATTTCGTCATTATTTTTGGCGCTCTTTCGAACGCCGCCTTCCGCGTATCGCTACGTGGCCCAGGAGCCGAGTTAGAAGGGGGGTGTTCAAACACCCCCCCCCCCCCCAGCAGGGCGTGGAAATCCAGGACCCCCAGCCGGGCGCGGGTTAATGGTCTTTATTGAAAAATATGATACTGGGGGCATGATGACTCCTCCATCAACACGACCTCCCCCCCCCCCAAAGTAACATTGATGCTCGTGATTGAAATTCTGATGTTGCTGGCTGGAATTCCTATGCGTATGATCACCGCTCATTTACTCCGAAATTAAATTTCACTTGGCAAGAATACAGAAGATCGCTCAGAATAAGAGTTCCACATCATCACACTTTGTTTTCTTTCAGGTGAACTTCACCGTAGCCGAGATCCGTAACCTTATGGATCTCAAGAAGAACATCCGAAACATGTCTGTGATCGCGCACGTCGATCACGGCAAGTCGACGCTGACCGACTCGCTGGTGGCCAAGGCCGGTATTGTGGCTGCTGCCAAGGCCGGCGAGACCCGATTCACCGACACCCGTAAGGACGAGCAGGACCGCTGCATCACCATCAAGTCGACGGCCATCTCGCTCTTCTTCAACCTGGAGCCCAAGGATGTCCCGTTCATCAAGGGAGAGAACCAGAAGGAGAAGGACAACGACGGCTTCCTGATCAACCTGATCGACTCACCGGGTCACGTGGACTTCTCGTCTGAGGTGACGGCCGCGCTGCGCGTCACGGACGGCGCCCTTGTCGTCGTCGACTGCGTCTCCGGTGAGTGGTGTGGAAACGCTGGTCGCGGTGCCGAGTGTACGTGTGTGTGTTTACATTTTGCTGAGTGATTGGTTCACTGGCGAATTATTGCCCCTAAGAGTGTGGGTTTAGGTTTGTTTTGGTGTGGGGGGGGGGGGGGTCGTCAGTTTTTCACTTTTGACTTTTCTCCCAAGTTTCGACTTGGCCTTGCCCTTATTGGCGTTTTCACAGCTACGTCTTGTGCGTGTGTGTGTGTGGGGGGGGGGTCGATCCCCTCCCTGTCGTTCGGCCCCTTATCAAGCTAGAGCTTCGCGAAGGAACGGTCGGTCTTACACGTGACGAGAGAAAGTCGATGATACCCAACTTTAAGGTCCTAGGTCATAAGTTGACCTTCGAGGCCAGGTCAGTGACCGAAATGTCGCGGAAATCGGCACTTGCTGGGCTAGAGCGTCCTGAAGCAATAGTTTGAAAAGGATTTCCCGGGTGCTGAGCGACAAAATCTGTGTTGAAATTGCAACAAAATTAAGATAAAAAACGAATGATCCGAAGTTATTGTCAGCAGGTGTAAAGCACGACTTTGAGCTACGTTCAAATGGGTGGTAGATTCGAAATCTGCTCCAAAAAGTATCCCTACAGCTGGATTGTCAAAAGTCGATTGAGCTCATCTAAGGTCAAAAACCTCGACCTGACCTTTCGAGTGACCTTGACACCCACCGTGATGCATGTGACAAATCATTTCGCAGGTTGGCACGTTTCTAATCAGAAGTGTAAAAACGCGCGGACACTGCGCTGACATGCGTCGACTTGCTTTTCTGGCCTGACATGGCCTCGGGAAACAGGTCACTGACGTTCTTTAATATGCTGAAACCTGTTACCTGTGGGTTCTCTATTGATTTATTCTATTCTTTTGACCTGTGGTTAAGTCCTTTCATGGTAATCACAGTGAATTCCACTAGAATGGATGTGAAGTGAAACAAATGTTAGATCGGTGATTTACAGTACATGCATTTTAGTAACAGTAGAAAGTTTCCCTAAAAATTATGTGCCTAAGTTCTTGTGAGGTCTATTTCATAACCACACCGAAACAAAATATTGACTGATGTGTAGTTGAGATTTGCTATGTTTTTAAATGATACTGTAGCTTCATTAGGTTAAGTATCGGCTGATTTTTTTTTTTTTTTTGTAAAAAATGGGAGCATTGTACCCTCGTTGATCAGGTGATCTGGCGTTCGGTCTGTTAGAATAAAACGAGCACTAGCTCATTTTTTGACATCCTTTTGTCTCTATTTGGCAGGTGTGTGTGTCCAGACCGAGACCGTGCTGCGTCAAGCCATCGCCGAGCGCATCAAGCCGGTTCTGTTCATGAACAAGATGGACCGTGCTCTTCTGGAGCTGCAGCTCGAGCAGGAGGACCTTTACCAGACTTTCCAGCGTATCGTCGAGAGCGTGAACGTCATCATCGCTACCTACTCTGACGAGGACGGCCCCATGGGCAACATCCAGGTGCACCCGGCCAACGGCTCCGTGGGCTTCGGCTCCGGTCTCCACGGCTGGGCGTTCACCCTCAAACAGTTCGCCGAGATGTATGCGGACAAATTCAAGATCGACCCAATCAAGCTCATGCCTAAGCTGTGGGGTAAGTAGTGCGGGCGAGTTGTTACACTGCGGTCTTATCACTTGCCATTGCTGTTCCACTCTCATAAACAATAAATATAAATTTGCCTTTGGTAGCATGCCTTTAAATGGGTAAAAGGGACATTGAAGTGTGTACGTATTTTAATGCTTCCATGCTTGCTCTCTTCCAGGTGACAACTTCTTCAACATGAAGTCCAAGAAGTGGCAGAAGAGCAAGGAGGCCGACAACGTGCGCTCGTTCAACCAGTTCGTGCTGGATCCGGTCTACAAGGTGTTTGACGCCGTCATGAACTTCAAGAAGGATGAGACCGAAAAGCTGCTCACCGCGCTCAAGATCACGCTCAAGGGCGAAGACAAGGAGAAGGAGGGCAAGCAGCTGATGAAGGTGGTGATGCGCACCTGGCTGCCGGCCGGCAACACCCTGCTGCAGATGATCGCCATCCACCTGCCTTCCCCGGTGACCGCCCAGTTCTACCGCATGGAGATGCTGTACGAGGGACCGCCCGACGATGAGGCGGCGCGCGCCATCAAGGCCTGCAACCCCGAGGGACCGCTCATGATGTACGTGTCCAAGATGGTGCCCACCTCGGACAAGGGACGCTTCTACGCGTTCGGCCGTGTGTTCGCCGGCAAGATCGCTTCGGGACTGAAGTGCAAGATCATGGGACCGAACTATGTGCCTGGCAAGAAGGAAGACACCACCGAGAAGACCATCCAGCGCACGATCCTGATGATGGGACGCTACACGGAGGCCATCGAGGACGTGCCGTGCGGCAACATCTGCGGTCTGGTCGGCGTCGATCAGTTCCTCGTCAAGACCGGCACTCTGACCACCTTCCGCGAGGCGCACAACATGAAGGTGATGAAGTTCTCCGTGTCTCCCGTCGTGCGTGTCGCCGTGGAGGCCAAGAACCCGTCCGACCTGCCCAAGCTGGTGGAGGGTCTGAAGCGTCTCGCCAAGTCCGACCCCATGGTGCAGTGTATCATCGAGGAGTCTGGCGAGCACATCATCGCCGGCGCCGGTGAGCTGCATCTGGAGATCTGCCTCAAAGATCTGGAGGAGGACCACGCTTGCATCCCGCTCAAGAAGTCCGACCCGGTGGTGTCCTACCGTGAGACTGTGAGCGACGAGAGCAGCGAGATGTGCCTCTCCAAGTCGCCCAACAAGCACAACCGCCTGTTCATGAAGGCCGTGCCGATGCCGGATGGTCTGCCCGAGGATATCGACGACAACGAGATCTCGCCTCGTCAGGACTTCAAGATTCGTGGCCGCATGCTGGCTGACAAGTACGACTACGACATCACTGAGGCCAGGAAGATCTGGTGCTTCGGCCCCGACGGCAACGGACCCAACATCCTGGTGGACTGCACCAAGGGAGTGCAGTACCTGAACGAGATCAAGGACTCTGTCGTGGCCGGCTTCCAGTGGGCCACCAAGGAGGGCGTGCTCTGCGAGGAGAACATGCGCGGCATCCGCTTCAACATCCACGACGTGACGCTGCACGCTGACGCCATCCACCGCGGCGGCGGCCAGATCATCCCGACGGCTCGCCGTGTCCTCTACGCCTCGCAGCTGATGGCCTCGCCTCGTCTGCTGGAGCCCGTCTACCTGTGCGAGATCCAGTGTCCGGAGGCGGCCGTCGGTGGCATCTACGGCGTGCTCAACCGCCGGCGTGGTATCGTGGTCGAGGAGATGCAGGTGCCCGGCACGCCCATGTTCCAGGTCAAGGCGCATCTGCCGGTCAACGAGTCGTTCGGCTTCACGGCCGACCTGCGCTCCAACACCGGCGGCCAGGCGTTCCCGCAGTGCGTGTTCGACCACTGGCAGATCCTGCCCGGCGACCCGATGGACGCCGGCTCGAAGCCCTCTGTGGTTGTGTCGGTAAGTAACTGCGGCCGGCTGGGACTAGACTGGATGGGGGGGGGGGGGGCGGTAGCTGCAATAACAATCGTCAGCTTCTGTGGTCCATTTATGTGCTGCGTGAAGTGCGAATCTTGGCGCTTCTCGTCCGTTAGAATCTGTTTTGTAGGCCTGTTTGTGGTGTGGTTGTTTTGCCATGGTTACTGTGGGACACGGACTGTCAGATCGTTGGCTTTAACCATGCTAATCATTTGTTCCTTTTCTTGCCCACAGGATACGAGGAAACGGAAGGGACTCAAGGAGGGCATACCCGATATCTCCAACTACTTCGACAAGTTGTAAGCGCACCACCAGGACCGGTCGAACGTTAGGCCTTTGCTTCATATTAAAATATTTTATTATGAACCAGCTTGTATATTGTTTTACACGCATCTGCGGCGGCGAGTGGTGGTTGCGTACTGAACTGACGGTCTGGGCCGGAACACCCGGCAACACCTCCTCGACTCCTGAACGGTGGTAATAAACGGAACATTTTCCTCGGGGAGCGCAGCGTTTTCGGAGAGCGGGAGGGGTAGAGAGGGGACGCCCCACAGCTGGCGTCAATAGCGTCTGTGAACGGAGCCGGTCGATTACGGCGGGTGACCGCACCTGTGCGGGGATGGCCGCGGGGAAAGCTAGGATTGCGACTTGGTCGTCCGCCGCACACACGATTCAGCACGGCTACTGAACGGGAGGACCGGGGATGCTTGCTTGGTCGAATTTGCTCAGGGAACATTACGACATTCTATAGCTGAAATTGAAGAGGCGGTAAATGGCACTGCATCGGGGGCTTAACGATGCCGATCTCAGCTATGGAACGGTGGGACGGAGGGAGAGGGGTGTTGCATCACCTGTCGACACCGGTTTCGACCGGAAATTGGCTGACGGCAGCGCAACAGCGGAATGGGGAGGCCAGGCTCAGGGTACACTGCCAGCCCCAGCGGCGTCGAGATGTCTGGTGCAATAAACACTTAGAAGAAGCCACGGACGGTAAAAATGAATGGGGACGGGGGATGAGAATCGAACGCGGTATTCCGGGTGGGGTAGCCGCTGCCGGTAGTTCGCTCTCCCCGGGGCCCTCCTTAGCCCGCGCCGGGCCGGTGCTCTGAGATTCGGCGCCGGGCCGGGGGGGGGGGGGTGTCTGAACACCCCCCCCCCTTCTAACTCGGCTCCTGGGCCACGTAGCGACACGCAGTAAGCGGCAATCGAAAGAACGTCCAAAATAAGGACGAAAACACTTCAGTCATTTTTTCGGTCAGGTCAAAGGTCAGGTCACCAGAGGTCACCAAAGGTCAAATGTCTACTATTTCAACATTTTGGAAACTGCCAACGGCTATCTCGGGAACCGATAGAGCTACAGCGCCGCGGAAAAGCGCATTCGATAGCCCTTTTACAGACCTTTCTGAGTAATGTTCTCAGATTTGACCTTAGGTCAACGGTTTAGCCTCCAGAGGGCAAAAACTCCAAAAATAGCCGTTTTTACGAAAAACGTTATTTCGGCAATAACTTTTGACTCAAAAGAGTCATGACATTACTGTTGCCACCATCGTGTTCCTCTCGTCGAGACGCGTCGAATGAACTATAATTTGACCTTGAAAGGTCAACTTGAAAATTTGACCTCAGGTCAAGGTCATGACCTGACCGGAAAAGGTCATGTTGCATATCAGTCGATCCGCAACGTCGAGCCGAACACACCTAAGGCGTTTCGCTCTAGCACGTCTCTATCAGAAGTTATTAGCGAAAAACTGTTAGATTCTGTTCGTGACCTGAGATGACCTCGGGGACATAACGAGGGGTCACAGTTGCCATTTTCCGGTTCAGTGTGTCCATTTTACCTACATCTCGATGTTTGAGAGTGTCTAGAATAGCGTTCGTGCAAAACAGACGCTTTTCAATTTTCTCCCATTGACTTATAATGGAGAGGTCGCAAAATTGACCTGACCTTAGGTCACCGATATCAAAATTCCGAGATCTACATTTTATAGATAATGTTGCTCTTATCAATCGCTGAAAGTTTCAAGGCAATCGATCGATCGGTGTAGCTATGACGAGCATTCTTATTTTTCTGAGGTGAGGTCACTTGACGTGACCTAGTGACCTGACCTAAGGTGACCTGGGTCTGAAATTTTCACATGTGCGGAAAAGATGCACGAACAGGTGTGCCAAAAACGGCGGCGCGGAGCGCCGCCGTTTTTGAGATATCTGCGAAAAACCGCAGGGGGGGGGGGGTGTTCAAACACCCCCCCCCCCCCGGCCTGGCGCGGGTTAGTCATTAGACTAGTGAAGTTTGGCTCAATGACCAAAACAGACTTGCAAGCCCGTTTTTGGCAACGGGTTTGTGCGCTTATTAGATTGAAAACTGATAAAATCACCTTTGTCTCCGCATGTTTTATTTTAGGTAAAAACGCACTAATATATTGCACGACTCGGACCCCAAACAACAACCAAGTTCCTACCATACAACAAACGCGCTCTAGGAAGTGCATTTGTTTCCACTCGAGTTCGGTTGCAAAATTACGTGTAGTCCTCATGATCGACAACGCATTCAGAACCGATTCTCCCGAGCTTATGAGGCAAAAGATACTGATAAAAAGGCTAAGAAAGATACTGTTAAAAAGGAAAAAAGATGTCAAACTCAGCACCGCTGGCACTCACCCAGTACCTACTACCTATAAGTAGTAACACTGAATCTGAGCACGTCCTAAAACATGGGGTACAAACAACGCGGAACGCCATCATGGCGTTCATTTAGAACGCTTCACGAACTGAGCATAAACCGGGGTCTACATAACAGGTACCTGGTACACGGCATATGACATCTGAGGCATACATAATATTGACAAATATACAAATACAAGGTCTAAAATAGCACCACACAATATGATATAGCATATCATATTCGGCACAAACTCATATTCAGCAGCGAGCGCAGGCGCCTTTCATCACTGAGCACCACTGGAGCAGCACACAGAGCCGGAACGATCCTGGCTGGGAGGACATCAGCTACCGACCCAGTACTTCTCTGGCGTGCCGGCCGAGTCGCGGTCGGCCGGGTAGGCCGGTCCGACATGGCCGTACGGCAGCCGAACGGTGCAGTGCGACGACCGTCCCATGACGGTGCGGTGCCACCGGCCGCCCGGCGTCTCCGCCTGTGCCAGCGTCATCGGCAGGCGGAGCGGCGCCGGTTCGGCCAGCGGGTCGGCCGCCGGATCGCCCTCGGCCGGATACAGCTCGTCCCCTGGCGGCGGGACGCGGCCACGGTCACAGAGGTCACGCACACACTCAGTAGGCGAGGGTGCGGAGGGGAACGGAGTCGAAACGGGGTCCGGATGGTAAATACCGCGCTCAGCCATGGTATTCAGACGCATTGATTCGCATAACAGTGGATCTTAGCGATAGTTGTAACGCAAGCGGATTGGAACAAATTTATCGAACAGCATTCACGGCTAGCGCGCCCACTAGCAGATTCATTTGATACCAGCAGACTAACTGGAAATTAAAAGGCAGGCTGACTCAGATGTTCATCTGACAAACCCTAGTTCGGCAAATTTGCAAAGTCATCAGAGAGCTCGGGGCATATCAACAGTCACAAGCACCAGAAAGCACGCGAACTCGCTAGTCACTGATTCAAACGTCAGCATGATTAGCAGATTCGCCAGTCAGGTGACTCGTGACAGCTGGTTCAGCGGATAGTAGTCGGCCAAGTGACTGGCCTACATACAGACCAAGCGGATCACAAACGGACTCGTCTAAGTGGCGAGCCGGCTCTGCCGTGACCCGGCCGCCCGGCTCGCCCCGCCCCTGCCGTGACCCGCCCGGCTCGCCCCGTCTCACTGACCGGGCAGCAGTCCCAGCCGGTGGCCGTCGCTGAGCAGCGCCACCACGGGCAGCATGCGCTGAATGCCGAGCGGCGCCCGCCGTCGGCTGAACCGCTCCAGCGCCGACCAGCTGCCGAACCGCTGCAGCCGACTCAGCTCGTACAGCTGCGGCGGCATCAGGGTGGTGGCGCCGGCGGCGTGGTCGGCCAGCACCGCCGCCGGCCGCCGCCACTGCCGCCCGAGCCCCCGGTCAGTGAGGGGTCCGCACAACACAGGTCACCAGAGTGAACACACGAAACAAACTAGAAGACCAAAAGAACAAAGAATACGGATAAAAAACACGCGAAATGCAGACAAACCAAATGGAAAGCTGAAAATGAAAAGCTCTGAATGCTGCGCTGAATGCGTATTTACTTCGTGATAAGCATATAGTCGAGAGGAATTGAAAAAGCAATGACTAGGATAAATAGAATTACGCTAGGCTTTCTGAATGATAGTTGATTCAATCACGTGTCTTGCGCGGTGTTAACGAGATTCAAACGATAAAATAGCACGTAGTGCTTCGTCAGGAACCCGCCACTACATCTATCGGTCCCGTCCCGGGCACCCACCTCCACGTGTTGAGTCTCGGTCTGGTCCTCGCAGCAGGGCGGCCGCTCGGGCACACTGGCCACGAAGAAGGCCGCGTCGTGACGGTGGCCCGGGACGGCCACCGGGGTCAGCCAGGCGCTCCACTCGTGCAGGCTCCAGACGTCCGGCGCCACGGCCAGCTCGCGCGCCAGGCGCAGCAGCTCGGCGGGCCGCCGCTGCACGCGCGGCCGCCACCGCTCCGCCTCTGCCACGGGCAGCGGCGCCGGCCGGCCGCCGGCCGCCGGACGGGTCAGCAGCACGCCCGTCTCTTCGAACGTCTCTCGCAGCGCGGCCAGCCGGAAGCCGATCTCGGCGGGCAGCTCGTCGCCCACCGGCGGCCGCTCGACGAAGGTGGCCGGCCGCGGAGCGCTGAGCAGCAGCGGCTCCAGCGGCAGCGCCGTCAGCAGCGGCCGCCAGGCGGCGCTGAAGTCGCTGTCGTCTAATATACCACCTGCCGGCGAGTGCTGCTATCAGCGGCTGTGGGGGGCGAGCTCTACCAGGACAAACTCTGCCTGCAGCAGCGTCTCCGTTTTTACCCCCCCCCCCCCCCCCTCCCCTATCAGCGAATGATACCCTCAGAGGAAAGTGCTGCTTCCAGTGGCACCCGCCACAACCCTTTTAGACAGGGTTTACCAGGCGTGAAACATTTCTATCTTTACGCAATGGTTTGCAAACATTCTTCTTGGGGTATCTCCGGAGGACCGTCATCATCGCCGTGGCACTCACCAGGAAAGACCTCCACGTCGGGTAGGTGCCGGCTCTTGCCGCTGCGGCGCACCATGAGCAGGGCCAGCTCGTCACCAGCACCCCGGCCCGACAATACCAGCGTGGCCGCCCGGCGCCACGCCGTGCCCGCCATCTGCCGGCGAAATCAACAAACAGAGATCAGTGCAGCTCCCACCAAATATCTACAACCCATCTACAACAGCAGTCACCACAGCAGTTGGCAATCTGCCAACCACAGGACACAAATACAAGAACCACTAAGAACTAGTGTTGGTTTTCCAATTGCGAGGACTTACGTGAGATAACCTGACCTGAGGGCTGTTCACGGGCCCTGTGTGCGGTCGGACCGCACACAGCCTCGAAGCTCCGCCCACTTCGTCCCTACGTCAGCCTTCCGTCACCGCACACAGCGATCGCTGTGGCCGGTCGGGACTGGCCACAGCGGACCGTCCACCGCACGCAGCCGTGACGTCAGAGCCGCCTACCCATCCCCTACCCCCACGCCTGCTGGACGCACCGCACACAGCGCACGCAGCAGTGTGCGGTGCCCGTGAACACCCCTCCGGCCAGTCCGGCCTTATCTACCCTAACTCAGCTTAGTTTAACCCAACCCAAACCCTGACCTAGCATAATCCATGGATTAGAAACAATCACTTATCCATGCCTAAGCTAACCTAAGCTAACCTAACTAACCTTACATTAAGCCCTACATCTACTTAACACCTAGGTACCCCTGGCAGTCAGACTGAGTTAGGAGAAAGGACAGATTAATCAATCTGTCTTAACTCCTACTTCCCATCTGAACCATCTTCCTTCATGGATTATTATAGTTGCTACAGAAATAAGCATCATTTTTAGATTAAGGACATGGAAAAACAAAAATGAGCAGAAATTTTCCTTCAAAACCAGTGCAGATCCCAGCTTTAGTAATACCACATTTTAATTACTGCATTTTTATAATATAAATTCTGGTAAGCCAAAGCCAGCACAATTCCTCAGTGCCCTAGTGAATAAGACATATGTCTCATAACCAGTGACAGCAAGTTTGCGACCAAAGAAGTTCACATTGACTGCCGTTCAAACCAGTCACTGTATCCAGCCCGCTCAAGCTGGCAGCTGGCGAGAGGGCCATCTACCTGCGGGCTGCGGTACCTACCTATATTTAACTTTTGATTCAGATCAAGATCATCACCAGTGAACTGGGCGCAGGACAGGTCAGTTGGTGGGTTCATGGTTGGTGGGTTCATGGACCGGCAAGACGTGCACTGCCGACTGCACCCTGACCCACAGCCATTCAGCCACTGATTCAGACCAGATTTCCTTAAAAAATGGCATCTTACCAAATACAAAAACTTTATATAATGATGACAAATACCATAGTTATACAACCCTCAATCGTTATAGCAAAAAATGGTGTTAGGTTTACTGGTTTATATAGCCATAGCTTGGCCATGACCTTGGTTTAACTCGTAGAAATAAAGCTTTTACTTGTTGTTGGCATGGCGGTCCTCAAAAGTCACACTTTGAATTTGACATCAATTAAGTCTTAGCCTATTGGATATCCAAGTCCAGCCTGACTTCTGTGCCTGAGCCATTGCTCATACTCACTTCTCAGAAATAAAATGTTAGACAAATTGACAAAAAATGGCTAGGAACGAAACAAAAAATATAAGAACTACAGGGTGGGCCAAAAAAAGTGTGTCACTTTTCAGCAGTAATTTCTCGAAAGTGGTAAGAGATACGAAAAAGAAACCTTCACAACTTAAAGAAAATCGTTTGACAAATTATATGATATCAATTTTATGGAAAAGTTTTAATCGAACTGACGTTGCCATCATCATTTCAAAAATGGGATCTGTGCATCTCTTTATTTGCGCATGTGCTCGAAGTGGGCACCGCCAAGCTGAAGGCCATCTGAACGCGCTCCAGGAAGCTGACGCTCACCCTCTCCGCGGTGTCTGCTGGCACTTCACGCACGTACCATGATCGACGCTGACACGCAGCTCCTCCAGGCTACCGGCTTGTTGCGATAGACGCTGTCCTTGCAGGCTCCCCAAAACCAGTAGTCCAGCGGGTTGAGGTCAGGACTGTGAGGAGCCCACCGCTTTTCGCTTCCCTTGGAGACACGGTACATATACCGGGGTTACATGAGCAAGTAAATGCGTATCAGGAACGGATTTTCCTATTCGCTCACCATTGTAGTCCGTTTGTAATGCGTATTAACTCTGCTCATGTAACCCCGAGCATAGAATACTAGGTAACACCGGTTTGTCCGCTCAACACAGGGCCAATGGTCACCACTTTCTTCAGCTGACGTCTGTGACCTTGAGCTGACCTAGGATGATAAACAGCTGACAATTTAGGCCATTTGGAGCTCACTTGACAGCTGAAGAGCGTGATTTAAAATATAAATATTTGTCAGGCACTGACAAAAGATATTATTCACCAGTCATTTTTTAAGCACATTCTGTCATAAATTAGTTGACTCCCTCTGGTCTTCCACACGGCAGAAAACGCAAGTGCAAATTCTGCCGTCTTGAAGTGAGCCAAACGCTTATGATACACATGATCGTTTCTCTCAAATCACAACGGAAACTGCGAGAAAACAAGAGAGAGTCGGACTCTACAAATGAATGAATTTGGAAGAAAAATAGCTGTATTTTTTCCTGTGGAAATTCTGACTTTGAAAACATTGGCCATCAACTTTAAAATTGCCCCCAAATATGAAAATGTGTGAATTGACAAAACAGGCAATCTTGCTGTTTTTGCCCAAGTTTGTTCATGATTGAGAGAGATTCGATGCGAAAATGCACTGATATATACTTTTGGAAGCGAGGTCTCGATCAGTGTATTAATTTTGATTTTTAACTTAACGCTAGTCCCACTTTTCCCTCCAAGAAAATATATTTGTCAATTTTTCAATAATCATATTATGCGTCATTACTTTAAAAATTAAAGAGAGTCGGACCGTAATTCTTTCAAAATGACTGATCGTGCTCAATATCTATCGGAATATATCAACAGATTGGCCAGACTCATTGGCTAAATATGTTTAAATTGCATTTTTCTTACTTTCTGCAGAATTTCCTGCAAAATTTTACTGTAGTTTAAGCTGCGTTTCATGCAGATTGTGTTCACAGACCAATGGGAGACAAGTATTTCTTCATCAACAGGTTTATTCGCCATCAATTGGTATAGCTGGTGTTTTTCGTATGCGCAGCTTATGTCACAGCTGCGTAAGAACACGTTCGCTTTTAATCATTATGGGTATTTCTTTTCGGAATATCAAAGGTCAATGTTGATGTGTTTCATAAGATTTGTGGTGGCGGGATTATCGTCATTAACTAATTACTTGATATCAGATTTTAATGGGGAGTGGTGTAATTCCCGCACGACTGTTGACTTTTATTGTAATTGCCTGAGCTGGTTCCTTGGCCGCCTCAGATAGCAGGATGGTGTGTCAAGTATCAACTTGACAGGAAGGTGGGTACCCAGACACTGAAATTTCTGTGTAATTTGCGCCAAAAATTAGGTACCTATTTGTGCAAAAATTAAACCCTTTTTATATAAAGCACATGTGCACATCTACCGATCAAGGCTATATCAAGGCTATGGCGTCTGCCGCCATGCGCCGAATTCGGCGCATGCGAAGTTACCTACGCCGGACATGCGCCGAAATTTTCGGCGCAATCCCGCCACTATGCCAGACATATAAGGCATAACGTGTATTATTTCCAGTCTGGTACAAAACAAAAATCAAACCTTACCTAACCCCATGTTGCATGTTCATATGAACTGTAGATCATATGTTTTTTTGAAAAAATACCCATCTTTCATCCTTTCAGCATACCTACAACCTACTAAACAGCCTTGGTATCAACCTAGCATTCATACTTTATCTGCACATACATATTGATATATGTGGTATGTTTTGTCCAGTAGGTTATATGTGGTAGGTGAGCCGTCAGGTGCCTACATGCTATCATTTGTCATGCTTTGATTTCAGATGGTGTCTTGTGGGCTTTATAGTGGGCTTTGTGGCCCTCGTGCAAGGGTTAAGTGTTGATGCACATAATGCAATGTGTTTTTTCCATGGGCGCAGGAACCTCACGTAAAGTTTGGGGGGGGCAGAGAACTTCAATGTCACTTTGTGGGAACCGTAATACCCCTATGAACAAATTCCTTGCAGTTTCGTGCTCATCTCACCTTGCCGAACCATTTCTTGCTCTTAGTTTTGAATTTAAATGAAAAATAAATATTTTACTTTAAAAATTAGCATAGCTGAAAAGTGGGGGCATGCCCCCCCCCCCTCCGCTCCTACGCCTATGGTTTTTCTTAATGGTACAAATCATCCACATTCATATGTGAAGGGTAGGTAGCTACCTACAGAACCAAATCAATGCCTCAATTGCTCATTGTTTTCTTACAATAAGTCCCTCCTCTGCCAATCGCACTTAAGTATCTACTGTCACAATGCAGTGTGCGTCATGATTTCTCAATTCTATGCTTACAATATATTTCCATTTGTCAATCACATATTGTTTTTTTTTTTACAGGCTTTCCGGTTATGACTGAGGCCGGCATCTCACCTGTCCTGGCTACGCCAAATCACTGCGGATGCCGGATGCCGAGGACCGGAGAGCCAACCGCTTTGAGGCGTGAGCTCTGTGGCGTGGCTCGAGTGACGGCTACGGCGCCGTCGACCTGGTTGAATAGCTGGGGCCTGGACGAGGGTGCCCTTAGTACGGTGGCCAATCGGTTACGTCCGAGGGGCGCTCGAACACGCTGCCGTCGCGTGGCTGCCGGCGGCCGCCCACTCGCACGTGAATCTTCTGGAGCGAGGACTGCGAGAGGCGGCCGCATCATCACCTGTGTCCGCGCTCAACACCGTGCCACGCACTAATGGCGGAAGCCCGACTTTCTCCGATGGAGGAGAGAAGCTGGACGCTGGCTGCCAGGCTGCTGGGGAGGGCGCTGGCTCTGCCATCAGGGGACCCCCTGCGCGCGACCGCCAAGGCCTCGGCACCGGCGCGCCTGTCTTCGGTCCGAGGCTGGAGATTGCGAGGCCGCCAGGCCTGGGCGAGAGCGAGAATCCCACCGTGTCAACAGACGGCTGGCGTCACCTTCCGGTTGGACGTGTGCCCGATCCGGGCTGGGGCCACGGCGGCGGAAAGGGAAAGCGTGGCTACGCTGCACCTCGCGTTCCTGCCCCTGTGTGCTGTCCGGCTTTGGACGGACGGATCTGCGGAGGGCGGAGTCTTCAGGTGCTGGGCGGGAGCCGTGCTGGTCTGGCTGTATTTGTATTTGTATTTGTATTTACATTTAAGAGCGATCCACATACAAAGTGCGTGGCGATTACTGCTCAGAATCCGTATCCGCGGCTGCTGATCTAATCATTCAAAACATTTGCACATTCACGAGGGTGCCCTTAGTACGGTGGCCAATCGGTTACGTCCGAGGGGCGCTCGAACACGCTGCCGTCGCGTGGCTGCCGGCGGCCGCCCCGCGAACAAGGACAAGGCTGGACGAAGAGGCCGAGGAACTGCGGGCCCCGGCCGGAGAGCTGTGCTTTAGCTACCGCGCGGAGATGGTGGCGCTGGTGACCGGTCCGGAGACCCTACTCGGAAGAGTCAGAGACCAGGACCTGCGTTCCGTACCTATCTGCTAACTGTGCGGTGGTGCTGGTGTAGTGCAGCATTTTTGGATGGATAGCTACATTTCACGATTAAATAGCTGTTACGTTTCAGTGCAGGTGGCGTGACGAATAATGTGGTAGTTATCTGTTGGCCACTTCTGCGGCCGCTGCTATTTCCTACTCGAAGGCGGGCGCGCTGTTTGGCTGGGCCGCCAGGATGTTCCCATTATGTGTCGACGACAAAGCGAGTGTATTCGTGTTCTTTTAATGCACAGAGGTCTGTTGTTGTATATTTGAAGTTTTATTTTAAGTTGACGATTGCGAAGGGCAGATTCATCTTCTCTCTTTCATTTGTGTTGCCACTTTATCGTTCAGGTTTGTTATAAGTGTCCATGCGGCTTGGTTGTCATCTTTATTCCTGATGTATTTTATTTTACGAACATGCTGGCGATCAATGCAATACACTTTTGGTTAATAATGCTGCTTTAGCTCTGATCCTTTGTGGTATGTCTTGACTGTACTACTGCGATAGCGATTTTTCCTCACCAAAATATGCAGGCAACCAATGTAAATGCTGCCAAAAGTTTGTCATTACGTGATGTATCTAAAAAACATCGAGTTCCTGAACGTGGTCGTGTACTACGTAACCGGAAACTCAATAGGACGCAGAATTCTGTGAAGCACAAGCAAAACTACAGAAGTGAGGCTGGCCACGCCAAAATCAAGTGAGATATGTCTAGCCTTTCTTCAGCCGCCAAGGCTTCGATAGACTATCCCCGGGTTCGGTGTCTCTCGAACTACGAAGATTTAACGTCGTCCGGCCAATCCTGGTTAAGGTCAGCGGGGATTTAGCTGTGGTTATGGAACAGGATTGGCCGTCCGAGAGACTCCGAACCTGGGGTATGTTGCAGCACAGCTATGTCGACCGAGTGTCGTCGCAAGCTGCACCACTAGACGAGAACAAATAAAACCGTCCCGTCCTAGGCTGACTAGGCTTAGCTAGGTGGCAGCACAGTCGCGCCGGCAGGGGGCAGTGCCACAACCAGCCGACTGATATTTTCGTGTGACGTCAGAACCGGTGCCTCCCTGCTTGGAGATAACGCGGCAACCGAAGAGCTCTTGGAGCAGTTGCAGTGTCTCTCGGGCCGTGTGCGGTGGCGCTACATCTTGCATGAACAAAGCTTGTAGCGTGATCACCAAGGGAAACGAAAAGCATCCTCACAGCCCTGGCCTCAACCCGCTGGACTACTGGTTTTGGGGAGCCTGCAAGGACAGCGTCTATCGCAACAAGCCCGGTAACCTGGAGGAGCTGCGTCTCAGCGTCGAGCAGTACGTGCGTGAAGTGCCAGCAGACACCGCGGAGAGGGTGGGCACCAGCTTCCTGGAGCACGTTCAGACGTGCCTTGAGCGTTGAGGTGCCCACTTCGAGCACATGCGCAAACATAAAAGACGCACATATCCCATTTTTGAAATGGTGATGGCAACATCAGTTCGAATGACACTTTTTCATAAAATGGGTATCATATAATTTGTCAAAGGATTTTCTTTAAGCTGTGAAAGTTTCTTTTTGATATCTCTTACCATTTTCGAGAAATAGCTGCTGAAAAGTGACACACTTTTTTTGGCCCACCCTGTATATTCAAGGCAGTGACTATATTATTACTTTCGCAATGATCTGTATAATGTACTTTCGCATTTTATAGAGTTCAGTGTTTCGCAAGCAAAAACGTCGTTTATTATGTATCTGCCGCGTCGTATATGAATGTGTGGTAACCACGTGTGTCGCCGGCCGGCACGGGAGTTCCCGGCGCAGACCGATTCGCGCGCCGACTTGTGACGTCGCTACCCCGCCCCGGCGCTGGGGGAGGCGGCCCAGGACGTGTCTGTTCGTGAACTTTGTCCCATCACGATGCGACCGCGTGTCTGCGGCCTGCGCTGCCGCAGTGCGTCGGCCAGTGACCAATCCGCGCTCCGATCGGCAGCCACGTGGTGTCCGAGTGCTTCTGCGCATGTCTGGACCCGGCCCGCTGTGTCGGGCCGCGCGCTAGGCCCGGGCAGCGCTTGTCGAACAGCACTGCGGATCCGAAGGTTGGGACTTTAATTGTGAAAAACCGCCCGCCCGCCGCAAAACCGCAAAACGCGCAAAACGCACGCCCAAAACGCCAACGCAAACTTCGCAAAAAAACAATCGCCCGCGCGCCGAAAACCGCAGAAAAAACGCAAAAAAACGCCGCCAAACACCGCCCGTCCGCCGCAAAACGCAAACACCGCAAAAAACGCAAACAACGCCGCCGCAAAAAAACGCCCGCATCGCCCGCCGCCAACCGCGAAACGCCGCAAAAAACGGCCGCACGCCGCGAACCGCAAAACGCCGCAAAAAACGACCGCCCGCCGCCCGCCGCTAACCGCAAATAACGGCCGGCCGCCGGCAACCTCAAAACGCCGTAAAAAACGGCCGCCCGCCGCAAACCGCAAAACGCCGCAAAAAACGGCCGCCCGCCGCAAACCGCCGCTAAAACGGCCGCCCGCCGCCAAACACAAACAGCAAAAACACCCGCATCGCCCGCCCGCCCGCCGCCAAACACAAAAACCGCAAAAAAAAACGCAAACACCGCCGCAAAAAAAACGCCCGCAACGCACGCACGCCCGCCGCCAACCGCAAAACGCCGCAAAAAACGGCCGCCCGCCGCCAAACGCAAACACCGCCAAAAACGCAAAAACGGCCGCCCGCCGTCAAACGCAAACCCCGAAAAAAAAAAACGCAAACGCCGCCGCAAAAAAACGCCCGCCGTAGGCAAAACGCAAACACTGACGCATTAAGACAAATATGGCGCCCTGCGGCAAATGTGGTGCATTCATATCTGCCGTTTAAGCAGCCATCCTTTAATTACAGCGCATCCTAATCGTCCAATGTTCGACAAAGTTACGCACATTCTGCGCTTTGCGGCAAAAATGGCGCTTTGAGACAAACGTGGCGCACTGCAACAAACGTGGCGCATTCGTTTATGTCGCTTAACAATTCATCCACCCACGAAATTCTAGCCCAATCGGACTTAAACTGAAAAAGTTATGTACATTTGAATATTTCACTATAAAATATCTCCGCAACGGAGGTGCCCAGATTTGCACGTGTGCCACGTGACCACCGGTGGTGCAAGCAGGACTTGTCCCCTCACTGATTGCACCATTTCAGTGTTCCTGGCTTGTGCTGTTTTCGTGCTATAAGGCCACAAATCGGCAAACACACGGTAATCTGGGAGGTACGCGACTCAAACACGTGGCCACGTGGCACGTGCCGGACCTCTGATAGCTTCACCGTTCACGCCACGTGATGACCCATCGACGTGGCCATAAGCATGTAAAAGATGACCCCGGCCGGTGTCACCGTCTCTGAACAGTGGACGGCTAAACTCGAAAAACGGGAAAATTTAGGGAAATTTCACCTTTCGAATATATAATTTCCCCAGAATTTTAAATTTTTCATTTCACAAAAAATCCGAGATAGCAGTTTTCTAGCCCCCTTCATTCTGTGCCTATACCCGTTTTCAGATTGACCCTATCATAAAAACTGACGGCCTGACGGGTATTTCCCCCATTCCTTGCATTTCACAATGCTAGTATATTTAAGCACAAAAATTGACCCCGTGCCACGGCACGTGCAATAGCACGTGCGCCACGTGACCACTGGTGCAACAAGCTGGACTCATCTGCTCACCGGCTGCGTTGATTTGGTGTCGCTAGGTGGAGTGGTTTCCACGCCATAGGACCCCCAGTTGGCCAATGTCGGATTTTCCCGGAGGTTACCCCATCAAACACGTTTGCACGTGGCACGTGCTTTTCAATCGCCCCATATCTGACCCATACCATGTGGTAGCCGACACCCCGGGGCACAACATATTGGAACATTTTCAAAATCTAACGTGGAAATTTTTTGCAAAATCCATTTGAAAATACTTTTTCGAATTCGCCATAGGCTCAACATGGGGTAACTGTTTGTGACGATTACCCGAAATTTTGTCAATTATATTTTAAATAATTACCACCGTCAGTTGGGGTGCCAGCCCGAGATCCGACCCTAAAAATATCAGCAAATATAATTGACGAAATTTTTCGCAAATCGAATTTTCAATTTTCCCCCATGTTAACCCTATGGGAAAATGCACGTGCCGATTACCCCAAAACGGGTTAATTATAGGCCCGGGCAGCGCTTGTCGAACAGCTCTGCGGATCCGAAGGTTGGGACTTTAATTGTGAAAAGCCGCCCGCCCGCCGCAAAACGCAAACACCGCAAAACGCGCAAAACGCACGCCTAAAACGCCAACGCAAACCTCGCAAAAAACAATCGCCCGCCCGCCGAAAACCGCAGAAAAAAACGCACAAAATGCCGCAAAAAAAACGCGCATCCACCGCAAAACACAAACACCGCAAAAAACGCAAACACTGCCGCCGCAAAAAAACGCCCGCATCGCCCGCCGCCAACCGCGAAACGCCGCAAAAACGGCCGCACGCCGCGAACCGCAAAACGCCGCAAAAACGGCCGCCCGCCGCAAACCGCTAAACGCCGCAAAAAACGACCGCCCGCCGCCCGCCGCTAACCGCAAATAACGGCCGGCCGCCGGCAACCGCAAAACGCCGTAAAAAACGGCCGCCCGCCGCAAACCACAAAACGCCGCAAAAAACGGCCGCCCGCCGCAAACCGCAAAACGCCGCAAAAAACGGCCGCCCGCCGCAAACCGCCGCTAAAACGGCTGCCCGCCGCCAAACAGCAAAAACACCCGCATCGCCCGCCCGCCCGCCGCCAAACACAAAAACCGCAAAAAACGCAAACACCGCCGCAAAAAAAAACGCCCGCAACGCACGCACGCCCGCCGCCAACCGCAAAACGCCGCAAAAAAACGGCCGCCCGCCGCCAAACGCAAACACCGCCAAAAACGCATAAACGGCCGCCCGCCGTCAAACGCAAACCCCGAAAAAAAAACGCAAACACCGCCGCAAAAAAAACGCCCGCCGTAGGCAAAACGCTTACACTGACGCATTAAGACAAATATGGCGCCCTGCGGTAAATGTGGTGCATTCATATCTGCCGTTTAAGCAGCCATCCCTTAATTACAGCGCATCCTAATCGACCAATGTTCGACAAAGTTACGCACATTCTGCGCTTTGCGGCAAAAATGGCGCTTTGAGACAAACGTGGCGCACTGCAACAAACATGGCGCATTCGTTCATGTCGCTTAACAATTCATCCACCCACCAAATTCTATCCCAATCGGACTTAAACTGAAAAAGTTATGTACATTTCAATATTTCACTATAAAATATCTCCGCAACGGAGGTGCCCAGATTTGCACGTGTGCCACGTGACCACCGGTGGTGCAAGCAGGACTTGTCCCCTCACTGATTGCACCATTTCAGTGTTCCTGGCTTGTGCTGTTTTCGTGCTATAAGGCCACAAATCGGCAAACACACGATAATCTGGGAGGTACGCGACTCAAACACGTGGCCACGTGGCACGTGCCGGTCCTTTGATAGCTTCACAGTTCACGCCACGTGATGACCCATCGACGTGGCCATCAGCATATAAAAGATGACCCCGGCCGGTGTCACCGTCCCTGAACAGTGGACGGGTAAACTCGAAAAACGGGAAAATTTAGGGAAATTTTACCCTTCGAATATATAATTTCCCCAGAATTTTGAATTTTTCATTTTACAAAAAATCCGAGATAGCAGTTTTTTAGGCCCCTTCATTCTGTGCCTACACCCGTTTTCCGATCGACCCTATCAAAAAAACTGACGGCCTGACGGCCAATTCCCCCATTCCTTGGATTTCACAATGCTAGTATATTTAATCACCAAAATTGACCACGTGCCACGGCACGTGCAATAGCACGTGCGCCACGTGACCACTAGTGCAACAAGCTGGACTCATCTGCTCACCGGCTGCGTTGATTTGGTGTCGCTAGGTGTAGTAGTTTCCACGCCATAGGACCCCCAGTTGGCCAATGTCGGATTTTCCCGGAGGTTACCCCATCAAACACGTTTGCACGTGGCACGTGCTTTTAAATCGCCCCATATCTGACCCATACCATGTAGTAGCCGACACCCCGGTGCACAACATATTGGAACTTTTCCAAAATCTAACGCGGAATTTTTTGGCAAAATTGATTTGAAAATAATTTTTCGAAATCGCCATAGGCTCAGCATGGGGTAACTGTTTGTGACGATTACCCGAAATTTTGTCATTTATATTTTAAGTTTTTACCACCGTCAGTTGGGGTGCCTGCCCGAGATCCGACCCTAAAAATATTAACAAATATAATTGACGAAATTTTTCGCAAATCGAATTTCCAATTTTTCCCCATGTTAACCCTATGGGAAAATGCACGTGCCGATTACCCCAAAACGGGTTAATTATATTTCAAGCGACCGATGCCAGCCGGTAGCTCCCCGATACGGGACCAAACGCTGAAAATAGCAAGAAATTCTACCGTGCCGTTTCGGCGGCGATCAAAATGACCAAAATCGCGGCCGAAACGCTAAACACCCCCCTAGAGAGGTAGCTCAGGTTGGGATTTTCAATAGAAAATCACAATTCTAAAGAATAGTGATTGTCTAATTGAAAAGTCCCAACCTTCGGATAGGCCCGGGCAGCGCTTGTCGAACAGCTCTGCGGATCCGAAGGTTGGGACTTTAATTGTGAAAAGCCGCCCGCCCGCCGCAAAACGCAAACACCGCAAAACGCGCAAAACGCACGCCTAAAACGCCAACGCAAACCTCGCAAAAAACAATCGCCCGCCCGCCGAAAACCGCAGAAAAAAACGCACAAAATGCCGCAAAAAAAACGCGCATCCACCGCAAAACACAAACACCGCAAAAAACGCAAACACTGCCGCCGCAAAAAAAACGCCCGCATCGCCCGCCGCCAACCGCGAAACGCCGCAAAAACGGCCGCACGCCGCGAACCGCAAAACGCCGCAAAAACGGCCGCCCGCCGCAAACCGCTAAACGCCGCAAAAAACGACCGCCCGCCGCCCGCCGCTAACCGCAAATAACGGCCGGCCGCCGGCAACCGCAAAACGCCGTAAAAAACGGCCGCCCGCCGCAAACCACAAAACGCCGCAAAAAACGGCCGCCCGCCGCAAACCGCAAAACGCCGCAAAAAACGGCCGCCCGCCGCAAACCGCCGCTAAAACGGCTGCCCGCCGCCAAACAGCAAAAACACCCGCATCGCCCGCCCGCCCGCCGCCAAACACAAAAACCGCAAAAAACGCAAACACCGCCGCAAAAAAAAAACGCCCGCAACGCACGCACGCCCGCCGCCAACCGCAAAACGCCGCAAAAAAACGGCCGCCCGCCGCCAAACGCAAACACCGCCAAAAACGCATAAACGGCCGCCCGCCGTCAAACGCAAACCCCGAAAAAAAAACGCAAACACCGCCGCAAAAAAAACGCCCGCCGTAGGCAAAACGCTTACACTGACGCATTAAGACAAATATGGCGCCCTGCGGTAAATGTGGTGCATTCATATCTGCCGTTTAAGCAGCCATCCCTTAATTACAGCGCATCCTAATCGACCAATGTTCGACAAAGTTACGCACATTCTGCGCTTTGCGGCAAAAATGGCGCTTTGAGACAAACGTGGCGCACTGCAACAAACATGGCGCATTCGTTCATGTCGCTTAACAATTCATCCACCCACCAAATTCTATCCCAATCGGACTTAAACTGAAAAAGTTATGTACATTTCAATATTTCACTATAAAATATCTCCGCAACGGAGGTGCCCAGATTTGCACGTGTGCCACGTGACCACCGGTGGTGCAAGCAGGACTTGTCCCCTCACTGATTGCACCATTTCAGTGTTCCTGGCTTGTGCTGTTTTCGTGCTATAAGGCCACAAATCGGCAAACACACGATAATCTGGGAGGTACGCGACTCAAACACGTGGCCACGTGGCACGTGCCGGTCCTTTGATAGCTTCACAGTTCACGCCACGTGATGACCCATCGACGTGGCCATCAGCATATAAAAGATGACCCCGGCCGGTGTCACCGTCCCTGAACAGTGGACGGGTAAACTCGAAAAACGGGAAAATTTAGGGAAATTTTACCCTTCGAATATATAATTTCCCCAGAATTTTGAATTTTTCATTTTACAAAAAATCCGAGATAGCAGTTTTTTAGGCCCCTTCATTCTGTGCCTACACCCGTTTTCCGATCGACCCTATCAAAAAAACTGACGGCCTGACGGCCAATTCCCCCATTCCTTGGATTTCACAATGCTAGTATATTTAATCACCAAAATTGACCACGTGCCACGGCACGTGCAATAGCACGTGCGCCACGTGACCACTAGTGCAACAAGCTGGACTCATCTGCTCACCGGCTGCGTTGATTTGGTGTCGCTAGGTGTAGTAGTTTCCACGCCATAGGACCCCCAGTTGGCCAATGTCGGATTTTCCCGGAGGTTACCCCATCAAACACGTTTGCACGTGGCACGTGCTTTTAAATCGCCCCATATCTGACCCATACCATGTAGTAGCCGACACCCCGGTGCACAACATATTGGAACTTTTCCAAAATCTAACGCGGAATTTTTTGGCAAAATTGATTTGAAAATAATTTTTCGAAATCGCCATAGGCTCAGCATGGGGTAACTGTTTGTGACGATTACCCGAAATTTTGTCATTTATATTTTAAGTTTTTACCACCGTCAGTTGGGGTGCCTGCCCGAGATCCGACCCTAAAAATATTAACAAATATAATTGACGAAATTTTTCGCAAATCGAATTTCCAATTTTTCCCCATGTTAACCCTATGGGAAAATGCACGTGCCGATTACCCCAAAACGGGTTAATTATATTTCAAGCGACCGATGCCAGCCGGTAGCTCCCCGATACGGGACCAAACGCTGAAAATAGCAAGAAATTCTACCGTGCCGTTTCGGCGGCGATCAAAATGACCAAAATCGCGGCCGAAACGCTAAACACCCCCCTAGAGAGGTAGCTCAGGTTGGGATTTTCAATAGAAAATCACAATTCTAAAGAATAGTGATTGTCTAATTGAAAAGTCCCAACCTTCGGATACCCGGGCAGCGCTTGTCGAACAGCTCTGCGGATCCGAAGGTTGGGACTTTAATTGTGAAAAACCGCCCGCTCGCCGCCAAACGCAAACACCGCAAAACGCACACCCAAAACGCAAACGCAAACTTCGCAAAAAAACAATCGCCCGCCCGCCGAAAAGCGCAGAAAAAACGCAAAAAAAACGCCCGTCCGCCGCAAAACGCAAACACCAACGCCACAAAAAAACGCCCGCATCGCCCGCCGCCAACGGCGAAACGCCGCAAAAAACGGCCGCCCGCCACAAATCGCAACAACGCAAATAACGCCCGGCCGCCGGCAACCGCAAAACGCCGCAAAAAGCGGCCGCCCGCTGCAAACCACAAAAAAGCCGCAAAAAACGGCCGCCCGCCGCAAACCGCAAAACGACGCAAAAAAAACGCCCGTCCACCGCAAACTGCCGCTAAAACGGCCGCCCCCCCGCCAAACGCAAACACCGCAAAAACACCCGCATCGCCCGCCCGCCCGCTACCAAACACAAAAACCGCAAAAAACGCAAACTCCGCCGCAAAAAAAACGCCAGCCCGCCGCCAACAGCAAAACGCCGCAAAAATCGGCCGCCCGCCGCCAAACGCAAACACCGCCAAAAACGCAAAAACGGCCGCCCGCCTTTGAACGCAAACACCGAAAAAAACGCAAACACCGCCGCAAAAAACGCCCGCCGTAGGCAAAACGCAAACACTGACGCATTAAGACAAATATGGCGCCTTGCGGGAAGTGTGGTGCATTCATATCTGCCATTTAAGCAGCCATCCCTTAATTACAGCGCACCCTAATCGTCCCATGTTCGACAAAGTTACGCACATTCTGCGCTTTGCGGCAAAAATGGCGCTTTGAGACAAACGTGGCGCACTGCAACAAACATGGTGCATTCGTTCATGTCGCTTAACAATTCATCCACCCACCAAATTCTAGCCCAATCGGACTTCAACTTACAAAGTTATGTACATTTGAATATTTCACTATAAAATATCTCCGCAACGAAGGTGCCCAGATTTGCACGTGTGCCACGTGACCACCGGTGGTGCAAGCAGGGCTTGTCCCCTCACCGATTGCACCATTTCAGTGTTCCTGGCTTGTGCTGTTTTCGTGCTATAAGGCCACAAGTCGGCAAACACACGATAATCTTGGAGGTACGCGACTCAAACACGTGGCCACGTGGCACGTGCCGGACCTTTGACAGCTTCACCGTTTACGCCACGTGATGACCCATCGACGTGGCCATCAGCATATAAAAGATGACCCCGGCCGGTGTCACCGTCCCTGAACAGTGGACGGCTAAACTCGAAAAACGGGAAAATTTAGGGAAATTTCACCTTTCGAATATATAATTTCCCCAGAATTTTGAATTTTTCATTATACAAAAAATCCGAGATAGCAGTTTTTTAGCCCCCTTCATTCTGTGTCTATACTGGTTTTCAGATCGACCCTATCATAAAAACTGACGGCCTGACGGCTATTTCCCCCATTCCTTGCATTTCACAATACTAGTATATTTAAGCACCAAAATTGACCCCGTGCCACGGCACGTGCAATAGCACGTGCGCCACGTGACCACTAGTGCGACAAGCTGGACTCATCTGCTCACCGGCTGCACTGATTTGGTGTCGCTAAGTGGAGTGGTTTCCACGCCATAGGACCCCCAGTTGGCCAATGTCGGATTTTCCCGGAGGTTACCCCATCAAACACGTTTGCACGTGGCACGTGCTTTTCAATCGCCCCATATCTGACCCATACCGTGTGGTAGCCGACACCCCGGTGCACAACATATTGAAACTTTTTCAAAATCTAACGTGGAAATTTTTTGCAAAATCGATTTGAAAATAATTTTTCGAATTCGCCATAGGCTCAACATGGGGTAACTGTTTGTGACGATTACCCGAAATTTTGTCAATTATATTTTAAATAATTACCACCGTCAGTTGGGGTGCCAGCCCGAGATCCGACCCTAAAAATATCAGCAAATATAATTGACGAAATTTTTCGCAAATCAAATTTCCAATTTTCCCCCATGTTAACCCTATGGGAAAATGCACGTGCCGATTACCCCAAAACGGGTTAATTATATTTCAAGCGACCGATGCCAGCCGGTAGCTCCCCGATACGGGACCAAACGCTGAAAATGGCAAGCAATTCTACCGTGCCGTTTTCGCGGGGATCAAAATGTCCCAATTTCCGGCAGAAACGCAAATGTCCCCCTAGAGAGGTAGCTCAGGTTGGGATTTTCAATAGAAAATCACAATTCTAAAGAATAGTGATTGTTCTTAATTGAAAAGTCCCAACCTTCGGATACCGGGCAGCGCTTGTCGAACAGCTCTGCGGATCCGAAGGTTGGGACTTTAATTGTGAAAAACCGCCCGCTCGCCGCCAAACGCAAACACCGCAAAACGCACACCCAAAACGCAAACGCAAACTTCGCAAAAAAACAATCGCCCGCCCGCCGAAAAGCGCAGAAAAAACGCAAAAAAACGCCCGTCCGCCGCAAAACGCAAACACCAACGCCACAAAAAAACGCCCGCATCGCCCGCCGCCAACGGCGAAACGCCGCAAAAAACGGCCGCCCGCCACAAATCGCAACAACGCAAATAACGCCCGGCCGCCGGCAACCGCAAAACGCCGCAAAAAGCGGCCGCCCGCTGCAAACCACAAAAAAGCCGCAAAAAACGGCCGCCCGCCGCAAACCGCAAAACGACGCAAAAAAACGCCCGTCCACCGCAAACTGCCGCTAAAACGGCCGCCCCCCCGCCAAACGCAAACACCGCAAAAACACCCGCATCGCCCGCCCGCCCGCTACCAAACACAAAAACCGCAAAAAACGCAAACTCCGCCGCAAAAAAAACGCCAGCCCGCCGCCAACAGCAAAACGCCGCAAAAATCGGCCGCCCGCCGCCAAACGCAAACACCGCCAAAAACGCAAAAACGGCCGCCCGCCTTTGAACGCAAACACCGAAAAAAACGCAAACACCGCCGCAAAAAACGCCCGCCGTAGGCAAAACGCAAACACTGACGCATTAAGACAAATATGGCGCCTTGCGGGAAGTGTGGTGCATTCATATCTGCCATTTAAGCAGCCATCCCTTAATTACAGCGCACCCTAATCGTCCCATGTTCGACAAAGTTACGCACATTCTGCGCTTTGCGGCAAAAATGGCGCTTTGAGACAAACGTGGCGCACTGCAACAAACATGGTGCATTCGTTCATGTCGCTTAACAATTCATCCACCCACCAAATTCTAGCCCAATCGGACTTCAACTTACAAAGTTATGTACATTTGAATATTTCACTATAAAATATCTCCGCAACGAAGGTGCCCAGATTTGCACGTGTGCCACGTGACCACCGGTGGTGCAAGCAGGGCTTGTCCCCTCACCGATTGCACCATTTCAGTGTTCCTGGCTTGTGCTGTTTTCGTGCTATAAGGCCACAAGTCGGCAAACACACGATAATCTTGGAGGTACGCGACTCAAACACGTGGCCACGTGGCACGTGCCGGACCTTTGACAGCTTCACCGTTTACGCCACGTGATGACCCATCGACGTGGCCATCAGCATATAAAAGATGACCCCGGCCGGTGTCACCGTCCCTGAACAGTGGACGGCTAAACTCGAAAAACGGGAAAATTTAGGGAAATTTCACCTTTCGAATATATAATTTCCCCAGAATTTTGAATTTTTCATTATACAAAAAATCCGAGATAGCAGTTTTTTAGCCCCCTTCATTCTGTGTCTATACTGGTTTTCAGATCGACCCTATCATAAAAACTGACGGCCTGACGGCTATTTCCCCCATTCCTTGCATTTCACAATACTAGTATATTTAAGCACCAAAATTGACCCCGTGCCACGGCACGTGCAATAGCACGTGCGCCACGTGACCACTAGTGCGACAAGCTGGACTCATCTGCTCACCGGCTGCACTGATTTGGTGTCGCTAAGTGGAGTGGTTTCCACGCCATAGGACCCCCAGTTGGCCAATGTCGGATTTTCCCGGAGGTTACCCCATCAAACACGTTTGCACGTGGCACGTGCTTTTCAATCGCCCCATATCTGACCCATACCGTGTGGTAGCCGACACCCCGGTGCACAACATATTGAAACTTTTTCAAAATCTAACGTGGAAATTTTTTGCAAAATCGATTTGAAAATAATTTTTCGAATTCGCCATAGGCTCAACATGGGGTAACTGTTTGTGACGATTACCCGAAATTTTGTCAATTATATTTTAAATAATTACCACCGTCAGTTGGGGTGCCAGCCCGAGATCCGACCCTAAAAATATCAGCAAATATAATTGACGAAATTTTTCGCAAATCAAATTTCCAATTTTCCCCCATGTTAACCCTATGGGAAAATGCACGTGCCGATTACCCCAAAACGGGTTAATTATATTTCAAGCGACCGATGCCAGCCGGTAGCTCCCCGATACGGGACCAAACGCTGAAAATGGCAAGCAATTCTACCGTGCCGTTTTCGCGGGGATCAAAATGTCCCAATTTCCGGCAGAAACGCAAATGTCCCCCTAGAGAGGTAGCTCAGGTTGGGATTTTCAATAGAAAATCACAATTCTAAAGAATAGTGATTGTTCTTAATTGAAAAGTCCCAACCTTCGGATATTTCAAGCGACCGATGCCAGCCGGTAGCTCCCCGATACGGGACCAAACGCTGAAAATGGCAAGAAATTCTACCGTGCCGTTTCGGCGGCGATCAAAATGACCAAAATCGCGGCAGAAACGCTAAACACCCCCCTAGAGAGGTAGCTCAGGTTGGGATTTTCAATAGAAAATCACAATTCTAAAGAATAGTGATTGTCTAATTGAAAAGTCCCAACCTTCGGATACCACTGCCAAAATGTGTGCACGAACCCTCTTCTCATTTTAGAAAATCACAATTCTAAAGAATAGTGATTTGTCTTAATTGAAAAGTCCCAACCTTCGGATACCACTGCCAAAATGTGTGCACGAACCCTCTTCTCATTTCTATTGAGTCATTTTACAAGAGTGTCTTGTCATTCAAAGTTATTTCACCAAAAGCACATAGGCTAACCCAAGGCTATATAAACCAGGTAGAACGCTCCCGAAGAAAAAGTGGTGACAAGCAATATTTAGTTGCCGCGACCCTCACTTGTTCAAGACTATATCCGCAAGCAGCATTTACAAGCTAGCGGAAATCGACCAATCGGCGTTCGGCAATACTCAACGCTGATTGGCCCGATGCTCGTGACGAAATTGCGGGGGACTGCAGCTATTCCCCTATGGCGTTTCATTGACTTATGACTTTTGAAGGGGATTTGTATCAGTTTTTGTTGGGTTTGAGGCCATTTTTGAGCTTGGATATTCTTTCCGTGACCTTTGACTATATAATAACGACATTTTATCATGACATTTCTATATACTACCGGTGTCACATCGGCCAAAAAGACCGTAAGTACATGGGATAGACGGACCACTGCTAATGGGGCCACACATGCCGGCGTGTGGTCATCGGAGGCCCATGAGGGCTCGACATGGGCCCTTTATGGGTCGGTATAGGCCCATTGGGTCCAGTGCAGGCCTACCAGGGACCAGTGGTATATAATGTAAGGCTGTCTAGGGACGTTGAGGGCTCATGGGGGCCATATAGGACCATTAGGGACCACATAAGCCAATCAGGGGTCCATTTAGGCCAATAAAGGCGCTTCTGGGACTTGAAGAGGCCATTCAAGAGCCGTGGTGGGCCCATGAGGGGACGGCATTGGTCCATCAGGTGCAGTCAGGGGATGTTGTACGGGTTTCTCAGTGGCCCATTTGGGCATATCAGTGACCAATTTAGACCCGGCAGGGGGCTTTGTAGACCTATCAGGGGCTGGTGATGGTTTATCGGGGGCCAGCGTTAGTCCATCGGGGCACGGCATATGCCCATCAGAGGTGATTGCGGGCCCACGCTGAACAATGATGGCCCTTCAACAGCCCCTAATGGATCTAGATTGACCCATGTTCCATGATGTGTCATGTATGCCCCTATGGCAGGCCTACTCAGACCCCTGATGGATGTTCCCGGCCTCTGATGACCCTATACTGAATCCTGGTGGGGCTCTAAGAGTCTCCAATAACCCTTCGTCAGCCCATTATTACCATACGCTGTCACTAGAGGCCCCACATCAGCCGCAGGGCAGTCCGTGCCAAGACAGCATGTCTTTTCGGCCGATATTACATCGGTAATATTAATCAAAATCATGATTTTATGGTGTCATTATATAGCTAACAGTCATAAGAAATATATTTCAGCTCGAAAACAGCTCGAAACAGCATATAATCTTAAAGAAACCCCTCCGAAATCCAAAAGCCTATTCGGGTCCATAGAGAATAACTGCGGTCCCCCGCAATTTCGTCACGAGCGTCGGGCCAATCAGCGTCGAGCACTGCCGAGCGCTGATTGGTGGATTTTCCGCTAGCGCGTGAGTGCTGCTCGCGGAACAAGAGTTCGTCGACAATCCTCCACAAACGTCTGTCACCACTTTTCGTAATGCTAAACAGCCGGAGCGTACCCCCCTGGGCTAACCAACTCTTGCTGGAGGGCCGTACCTAGCCATAAAATTTATATTATATGGCAGCACCTGAAACACCCACTATGAAACTACCCTAAATGCTTTATCTCAGCATTTTACATCAGCATCCAGCATGTAGGCAGGAAAATGATTGTTTTCAGCTTCAAGCGCGTTATATATGCGTCGGAATTGCCGCACCATAAACTTCTAGCCATAAATAGCTTCAGCATGGGAGAAAAAGCAAAAAACAACACTATCCATATTTTCCACAACCAATACCATTAATTTTGGCAGTATACATACACTTCATAATGTCAAATTTCCACTTAATATCTATCCGAATAAAATGTCAACCACCTACCTTCTAGCTCATGCCGGAAGCAGGCCGTTAGAAGTGGCGGGAACGCCGGGAACGATTACTTTACTGCGGGAACAAGTGTATTTTTTTATTATTCAAATTTTGGGCTGCAAACTGGAGCGACAGACCCTTATTTGTTTGTATAACTTCTTTAATTTTATCATCTTATTAATAAAATGGCGCGAAATAAAAATCCTTGACATATTATCAATGAAAGCTATGATTGCAAATAATTATGTTATTATTTAAGTCATTGATATAAATATGAGCTACAACTTGGCGCATATGTGTCAATAATGATTCATTTGAAGCTTTTTGTAAACACTTTTGAAGTGTGCATATTTTTATCCCCACCAGAAATCACAAACAAGGTCTCTGCAATACCGGGCGAGTATTGCAGATAAGAAGAGTAGACATGTCAATGTTCTGAAAAAAGTTCGACCAATTTTAATAATTTCTGCACAATTCGATAGCGGAGACCGAGGATCGTTGCCGTTTTTCGGTGATAGATTACTCTGGGCGGACCAACAGGCAACAAGAGTGAGGACCAAATCGGTCCAGATTCCAGAACCCCTCCCCCCCCCCCTAAAAGCAGACGAGCCCATAGGGCTGTTCGGGTCCCTGCAGCATAGATCTGTGTACTGCGTGCATCATACTTGGGTGACGTCAGCCGCCCGGCTCCAGCCACCCTCCGCCGGCACGCCGGGGCCCAGCGCCGCTGAAGCCTGCAGCCTGTTCCAACCGTGGCGCTTAGGGACTGGTGATTGTCGTTCAAATAACGGTTAAAATGCGTTCAAATATGGTAAATACCAATGTGCCATTGAAAAGAGTGAAAAGGGGGTATAGGGGGTCGTACAGGGGGTCGAACGGACCCACCCCCTCGGTTTTTCGCGAATAACTCGTGTAGAAAGCGGCCGATCGCGACGAAACTTTCAGTACCCTCGAATCAATCAATGTTACACCTACTCTAAAAAATTCATGGCCCTGACCCGAATGACCGTTGACCTGTGACCTATTTCTTGAGGCATTGTTTGCCCGGAATCGCGATTCGGCGTATATGTCGGTTCGCATTAGCCGCGCGTTTGCAGTGTTTTCGTGGTTTCCAGCGTTCAAACATGTGATATGATGTTGCCCCCATGCATTGGTGGGTGTCAAGGTCACCTGAAGGTCAGGTCAGGTCATTGACCTTTGGTGAACTCGGTTCACTCTTTTGAGTTTTACATGTTTCTAGACCAGTTTTCGAGCTAAATTCGAATTTAGCAACCATATGAACGTTTACGAAGTAGTTTTGGTGCCTTCGTAACATGTTACGAAGCTGTCAGAGGCGGTTGTCACCTACTACGAATATCCGGCAGGACCCTTACTGGTTGACCTGACCTGACCCGACCTGGCCTAAATGAATGAAGACATCATCTGTGATAAAAACTGGCATGATATCGTGATCAGCACCCCGAAAAACTCCATTGCAGTCACA
Organism: Amphibalanus amphitrite; assembly: GCF_019059575.1. NCBI lineage: Eukaryota > Metazoa > Arthropoda > Thecostraca > Balanomorpha > Balanidae > Amphibalanus > Amphibalanus amphitrite. The sequence goes on along the minus strand of NW_024882540.1, from coordinate 99,937 downwards.
CTTACCGATGCTCCAACAGGTCACAATTTTCCCGACTTTTGGGTCATTGACCTGACCTGGAAGGTCAGCCGATGACCTAGGACCTTAAACTTGGGTATCATCGGCTTCCTCTCGTGAAGGGCAACACGCTCGTCTTTTCCGCGAAGCTCTAGCTAGATCAGGGGCCAAACGCGAGGGGGGTCTTACCTACCCCCTTCCCCTTGTGCCGTCGAAGGACGCAAAATGGCCTGTGCCGGCGATTAACCCGCGCCCCGCTGGGGGGGGGGGCTATTCATCGCCCCCCTCCCGTTTTTCCGCAATAACTTCTAAACCGCTTGACGTATCGCCGCCAAACTTTCAGTACCTCGGCTGCATCAATTTGACACCATGTGTCCAAATTTGAACTTCGTATCTATGATAGGTCGGCCGGAAATGACGTCAGAGTGACGTCATGTTCGGCCGATTTCGACTTAAAGCATTGAACCACGGGAATCGCTCCCAAGAGCTCAGTTTTTTAGCTAGATCCAATTTCTTTGCATGAGAGGACTCAAAATGAACTGCGCTATTAAACTGCTATCTCGAATTTGCAAGATTTTGAAAATATCGAAAAGTATATGCTTGAGTATATGCAAATGTTGTGCATGGTGGGATCCACTCAGATCATAGATCAATGTTCTTGGTTTATCGTCAGATCCTATGAGATCATAGATTCAGATTAAATTTTTCACGCTGAATCCGGTGGGACCATAGATTCTAACCTGCAGTTTCCTTCGAGGTTCACAAAGATCATAGATCCATCACTCGGACCCATGCACGTGTCTGATAGGAGGGTCCCTTTGAAAAAGCGAAACGGGCACGTCAGTTCCCTTTTTAGTTCCTTTGTTTACTCCCATGTGTACCGACGGATCGGCCAAGTCTGGCACCAAGAACAGATGAGGTGAAGCGCTACTCCAGCTGCACTGAGATGGCCGCGAGCTGGAGACGATGTTGCCGGCGGGCGTGGTCTGCTGCAGTAGAGCTGAACTGGCGGCGATGCTGGCCTCCCCCACGTCTGCCTGCGGCGAGCCGATCCGCATTGGTCGGACTCCCGCTCAGGAGTCCAGCTCCTGCAGCGCAGCCCGGATGCTCAGCAGCTCATCAGGGTCGCACCTTTGCAGTGATGATTGCGATGGAAAGTGTTTGTGAGTGTTCAGACATTTGCATTCAAATATACATGTTTTAATCATAAAGCGTTTATTCACAGAAAGGATTTCGTAGACTGATCACAGTAGGTAATATTTGGACATTACTTTCCGAAATCGAACCGAGACAGGGCATCATCCTCCCCGCGCCTCAGACACGTATGGCCAATGACCTGGACCATGCATCCGCGCAGCTCTGCGCCGGCCATTACTGGGGAGTGGGGGGTCACCGGTAGACTGGGGAGGGAGCCGCCTCTGTTCAGGCGCATTGCAGGGGCGCAGCCAAAGGGGGGGGGGCACACTGGTCTTAAACCCCTACCAAATCTAGCAGGCGCCCTCTGCGAAGACGATCATTTCGTGTCCAACATCGACGGTAAGCCATTGTGGTACACCACGCGGCACTGGCGCTAAGGCTTACAATTTTATATCTTTTATGAGTGAAGACGCGAAATTGGCGCCCTTCGAACCCGAAATTGGCGCCCTACTGAGCCAAAATTGGCGCCCTCATCAATTCAAGCCCCCTCCGAATTTTTTTCCTGACTGCGAGTGCGCCCCTAGGGCGCATTGCTGTCCTTCGAGCCGATCGGAGGAGCCTCCAGCGCTAGCCGTCTTCCGCTTGTCAGCCAAGAACCCTTAGCAGACCATTTGAGTTTAACATTCCTTGGCTCGGATCAAGATGCCGTCAGCCCACTGCACCACCCTGATCGGCACAGCACCGGTCCTCTTTCCAGCAGCCTCCAGCAGCCGCCTCCTGCGGGCTGTGACAGCCAACCGAAACAGCTGGTACGGTGGTACGGTGTTGACCCCGGGTGGTTCGCGAGTTACCTCGGTGGCCGGCGGCAGGTGGTGAGAGGCGGCTCCCTATCCCTTCCTATGTCCCATGGCGTTCCTCAGGGCTCCCTGGTCGACCCAATCCTCTTCAGCATCTTCACAAATGACCTACCTTCCTACCTTCCTCATGGACGGCTCATTTCCTATGCAGACGATACCCAACTCCTCGATTCCGCTCTTCCCACTGACTTACCTGTCCTTAAAAAACAACAGGAAGACACCTTGCTCGCTGTCCAGTCCTATTACACATCCAATTCCTTGAAAATGAATCCTAGTAAGACCACCCTGCTTCTTGTGGGTACTGGCCAGAACCTCAAGAAAACCTCATCCTTTTCCCTTACCATATCCGGTCACACACTACAACCATCCCCTTTTGTGAAGATGCTGGGAGTGACGGTCGACTCAACCCTATCCTGGGAAAAGCACATTTCAAATGTTGTCAAAAAGTGCAATTCCATCCTTCTGTGTTTGTATAAAATTCGTCATCATCTTACCCCCGAGACCCGTAAGCTCCTTATCCAGTGCCATGTTTTTCCCCACATCCTTTACTGCCTCTCCGTCTGGGGCGGGGCCGCTCGCTGTCATTTACATAAGGTGCAGAAGATCCTGAATTTTGGTGCTAGGGTCGTCTCCGGAGCGCGGGTTTCTGAACATATTTCACCGGTGTTGAGAGCCCTCGGCTGGCATGACATTGCTGATCTTGTCGTCCACCGTGACTGCTCCACTGTGTTCAGGGCGCTGAGTGACCCTTGCGCTCCGGAGGCGATCCGCTCCCTATTCACTCGGCGAGCCGCTGTGTCGCAGCGCTCAACGCGGGCAACGTGTGCCGGTGTACTGGAGCTGCCGGCTTACCGGCTGTCTATGTCGCGCCGGGCCTTGTCGTACCGAGCGGCCTCGTCCTGGAATCGCCTGCCGCCTGCCACCACCGGCTCTCGAACTAGAGCGGAGTTTTTACGACTTTTAAACTCGACATGTGACTAGCGTTTTGGTATTTTAGTACAATGTGTATGCGTGTGTGTGCTTGTGTTTTATATGTTTTTACTATTGTCATTGACTAGAAGCTGACACTAATCCATCATTGGAATGCTTCGCTAATACAATATACATACATACATACAGCTGTCTGAGTTAGTTTTTGGAGCTGATTTCGAATTTAACAACCATTTGAACATTTACGAAATAGTTCTGGTGCCTTCGTAACATGTTACGAAGCTGCAGTGACAGGTGACACCTTCTATGGATGGCCGGCAGGACGCCTACTAGTTGACCTGACCTGACCTGACGTAAATGTATGAAGACATTGTCTTTGATCAAAACTAACATGAAATTCGTGATCAGCACTCCGAAATAACTCGCAATACCCTCACTTTACGAAGTTCCCAAAAGGTCCCGATTTTAGGTGATTACCTAAACTGACTTTGGAAAGTCCACTAATGACCTTGGACTTTCAAATTGGATATGTTCTGTCTTCTCTCGTCATGGGTAGCACGCTCGACGGCGACCAACTCTTCCAAAATGTGGCGACCAACTCTTGCTGACACGCGTCACGTGAAAGATTGTGCGATGTGCGGCGAAAATGGCGCCTTGCGAGTTGCGACAAACGTAGCACATCTCGGCAAACGAGGCGCCTCTTTGCTTGCTTCTCGTTTTAGCATGCATCCCTCCGCCAAATAATATCCTAATCGGACCATATTTGGCAAAGTTGTGGACATATTGCGTTTTGCGGCATAAATGGCGCATTGGACAAAGGTGGTGCATTGCGGCAACGCGATGCATTGTTATTGTCGTTAGAGCATGCATCATAACGGCAAATCGCATCCTAATCGGACCATGTTCGACAAAGTTATGGACACTTTACGACTTGCGGCGAAAATAGCGCGTTGTGGCAAATGTGGCGCATTGCGGCAAACGCGGTGCAGTTGTCCTTGTTAATTAATAATCCATCCATTCACCAAAATCTAGTCCAATCGGACCATATTTGACAAAGTTATGCATATTTAATATTTCGCTATGAAATATCTCCGCCACGAAGGTGCCCATCTTCGCACGTGTGCCACGTGACCACTGGTGGTGTAAGCAGGACTTGTCCCCTCGCCGATTGTTCCATTTCAGTGTTCCTGGCTTGTGCTGTTTTCGTGCTATAAGGCCACAAATCGGCAAACACACGATAATCTGGGAGGTACTCGACTCAAACACGTGGCCACGTGGCACGTGCCGGACCTCTGATAGCTTCACCGCTCACGCCACGTGATGACCCATCGACGTGGCCATCAGCATGTAAAAGATGACCCCGGCCGGTGTCACCGTCTCTGAACAGTGGACGGCTAAACTCGAAAACGGGAAAATTTAGGGAAATTTCACCTTTCGAATATATAATTTCACCAGAATTTTAAATTTGTCATTTTACAAAAAATCCGAGATAGCAGTTTTTTAGCCCCCTTCATTCTGTGTCTATACCCGTTTTCAGATCGACCCTATCATAAAAACTGACTGCCTGAAGGCTATTTCTCCCATTCCTTGCATTTCACAATGCTAGTGTATTTAAGCACCAAAATTGACCACGTGCCACGGCACGTGCAATTGCACGTGCGCCACGTGACCACTAGTGCGACAAGCTGGAGTCATCTGCTCACCGGCTGCGTTGATTTGGTGTCGCTAGATGAAGTCGTTTCCATGCCATAGGACCCCCAGTTGGCCAATGTCGGATTTTCCCGGAGGTTACCCCATCAAACACGTTTGCACGTGGCACGTGCTTTTCAATCGCCCCATATCTGACCCATACCATGTGGTAGCCGACACCCCGGTGCACAACATATTGGAACTTTTTCAAAATCTAACGTGGAAATTTCTGGCAAAATTGATTTGAAAATATTTTTTCGAAATCGCCATAGGCTCAGCATGGGGTAACTGTCCGTCAAGATTACCCGAAACTGTACCCTATGATTTTTAAATAATTACCCCCAGAAGGTGAGGTGCCAGCCCTAGATCCGATCCTAAAAATATTAGCAAATATAATTGACGAAATTTTTCGCAAATCAAATTTCCAATTTTCCCCCATGTTAACCCTATGGGAAAATGCACGTGCCGATTACCCCAAAACGTGTCAATTATATTTTTTGTAACTTTGCCACAAGGTAGCTCCCCCACACGGGACCAAACGCTGAAAATGGCCAGAAAATCTAACTAGCCGTTTTTGCCCCAATCAAAATGTCCAAAATCGCGGCAGAAACGCTAAACACCCCCCTAGAGAGGTAGCTCAGGTTGGGATTTTCAATAGAAAATCACAATTCTAAAGAATAGTGATTGTTCTTAATTGAAAAGTCCCAACCTTCGGATAGGCCCGGGCAGCGCTTGTCGAACAGCACTGCGGATCCGAAGGTTGGGACTTTAATTGTGAAAAACCGCCCGCCCGCCGCCAAACGCAAAACCGCAAAACGACGCCTAAAACGCAAACGCAAACTTCGCAAAAAAACAATCGCCCGCCCGCCAAAAACCGCAGAAAAAAAACGCCGCAAAAAACGCCCGTCCGCCGCAAAACGCAAACACCGCCTCCGCAAAAAACGCATCGCCCGCCGCCAACCGCGCAACGCCGCAAAAAAACGGACGCCCGCCGCAAAACGCAAATTCGCAAATAACGGCCGGCCGCCGGCAACCGCAAAACGCCGCAAAAAACGGCCGCCCACCGCAAACCGCAAAACGCCGCAAAAAACGGCCGCCCGCCGCAAACCGCCGCAAAAAACGGCCGCCCGCCGCAAACCGCAAAACGCCGCAAAAAACGGCCACCCACCGCAAACCGCCGCTAAAACGGCCGCCCGCCGCCAAACGCAAACACCGCAAAAACACCCGCATCGCCCGTCCGCCCACCGCCAAACACAAAAACCGCAAACACCACCGCAAAAAAAAAACGCCCGCAACGCACGCACGCCCGCTGCCAACCGCAAAACACCGCAAAAAACGGCCGCCCGCCGCCAAACGCAAACACCGCCAAAAACGCAAAAACGGCCGCCCGCCGTCAAACGCAAACACCGAAAAAACGCAAACACCGCCGCAAAAAACGCCCGCCGTGGGCAAAACGCAAACACTGACGCATTAAGACAAATATGACGCCTTGCGGCAAATGTGATGCATTCATATCTGCCGTTAAGGCAGCCATACCTCAATCACAGCGCATCCTAATCGTCCCATGTTCGACAAAGATACGCACATTCTGCGATTTGCGGCAAAAATGGCGCTTTGAGACAAACGTGGCGCACTGCAACAAACGTGGCGCACTTGTTCCTGCCGCTTAACAATGCATCCAGCCACCAAATTTTAGCCCAATCGGACTTAAACTGACAAAGTTATGTACATTTGAATATTTCACTATAAAATATCTCCGCCACGAAGGTGCCCATCTTCGCACGTGTGCCACGTGACCACTGGTGGTGTAAGCAGGACTTGTCCCCTCGCCGATTGAACTATTTTAGGCTTCCTGACTGGTGCTGTTTTCGTGCTATAACGCCACAAATCGGCAAACACACGATAATCTGGGAGGTGCTCGATTCAAACACGTGGCCACGTGGCACGTGCCGGACCTTTGATAGCTTCACCGCTCACACCACGTGATGACCCATCGACGTGGCCATCAGCATATAAAAGATGACCCCGGCCGGTGTCACCGTCCCTGAACAGTGGACGGCTTAAGTCAAAAAACGGGAAAATTTAGGGAAATTTCACCTTTCGAATATATAATTTCCCCAGAATTTTGAATTTTTCATTTTACAAAAAAATCCGAGATAGCAGTTTTTTAGCCCCCTTCATTCTGTGCCTACACCCGTTTTCAGATCGACCCTATCATAAAATCTGTCGGCCTGGCGGCTATTTCCCCCATTCCTTGCATTTCACAGTGCTAGTATATTTAAGCACCAAAATTGGCCCCGTGCCACGGCACGTGCAATAGCACGTGCGCCACGTGACCACTAGTGCGACAAGCTGGACTCATCTGCTCACCGGCTGCGTTGATTTGGTGTCGCTAAGTGGAGTGGTTTCCACGCCATAGGACCCCCAGTTGGCCAATGTCGGATTTTCCCGGAGGTTACCCCATCAAACACGTTTGCACGTGGCACGTGCTTTTCAATCGCCCCATATCTGACCCATACCACGTGGTAGCCGACACCCCGGTGCACAACATATTGGAACTTTTTCAAAATCTAACGTGGAAATTTTTGGCAAAATTGATTTGAAAATAATTTTTTGAAATCGCCATAGGCTCAGCATGGGGTAACTATCCGTTCCAATTACCCGAAATTGTATCCTATGATTTTTAAATAATTAACACCAAAAGTTGAGGTGCCAGCCCTAGATCCGACCCTAAAAATATCAGCAAATATAATTGACGAAATTTTTCGCAAATCGAATTTCCAATTTTTCCCCATGTTAACCCTATGGGAAAATGCACGTGCCGATTACCCCAAAACGGGCCCATTATATTTTATGCAACTTTGCCACAAGGTAGCTCCCCCATAGGGGACCAAACGGTGAAAATGGCAAGAAAGTTGACCGTGCCGTTTTTGCGGGAGTCAAAATGTCCTAAATCGCGGCAGAAACGCTAAACACCCCCCTAGAGAGGTAGCTCAGGTTGGGATTTTCAATAGAAAATCACAATTCTAAAGAATAGTGATTGTCTAATTGAAAAGTCCCAACCTTCGGATATGTAACTTTGCCACAAGGTAGCTCCCCCACACGGGACCAAACGCTGAAAATGGCCAGAAAATCTAACTAGCCGTTTTTGCCCCAATCAAAATGTCCAAAATCGCGGCAGAAACGCTAAACACCCCCCTAGAGAGGTAGCTCAGGTTGGGATTTTCAATAGAAAATCACAATTCTAAAGAATAGTGATTGTTCTTAATTGAAAAGTCCCAACCTTCGGATACCCGGGCAGCGCTTGTCGAACAGCACTGCGGATCCGAAGGTTGGGACTTTAATTGTGAAAAACCGCCCGCCCGCCGCCAAACGCAAAACCGCAAAACGCACGCCCAAAACGCAAACGCAAACTTCGCAAAAAAACAATGGCCCGCCCGCCAAAAACCGCAGAAAAAACGCAAAAAAACGCCGCAAAAAACGCCCGTCCGCCGCAAAACGCAAACACCGCCTCCGCAAAAAACGCATCGCCCGCCGCCAACCGCGCAACGCCGCAAAAAAACGGACGCCCGCCGCAAACCGCAAATCCGCAAATAAAGGCCGGCCGCCGGCAACCGCAAAACGCCGCAAAAAACGGCCGCCCACCGCAAACCGCAAAACGCCGCAAAAAACGGCCGCCCGCCGCAAACCGCCGCAAAAAAACGGCCGCCCGCCGCAAACCGCAAAACGCCGCAAAAAACGGCCGCCCGCCGCAAACCGCCGCAAAAAAACGGCCGCCCGCCGCAAACCGCAAAACGCCGCAAAAAAACGGCCGCCCACCGCAAACCGCCGCTAAAACGGCCGCCCGCCGCCAAACGCAAACGCCGCAAAAACACCCGCATCGCCCTCCCGCCCGCCGCCAAACACAAAAACCGCAAAAAACGCAAACACCACCGCAAAAAAACGCCCGCAACGCACGCACGCCCGCCGCCAACCGCAAAACGCCGCAAAAAACGGCCGCCCGCCGCCAAACGCAAACACCGCCAAAAACGCTAAAACGGCCGCCCGCCGTCAAACGCAAACCCCGAAAAAACGCAAACGCTGCCGCAAAAAAACGCCCGCCGTAGGCAAAACGCAAACACTGACGCATTAAGACAAATATGGCGCCCTGCGGCAAATGTAGTGCATTCATATCTGCCGTTTAAGCAGCCATCCCTCAATCAAAGCGCACCCTAATCGTCCCATGTTCGACAAAGTTACGCACATTCTGCGATTTGCGGCAAAAATGGCGCTTTGAGACAAACGTGGCGCACTGCAACAAACATGGCGCATTCGTTCATGTCGGTTAACAATTCATCCACTCACCAAATTCTAGCCCAATCGGACTTAAACTTACAAAGTTATGTACATTTGAATATTTCACTATAAAATATCTCCGCAGCGGAGGTGCCCAGATTTGCACGTGTGCCACGTGACCACCGGTCGTGCAAGCAGGGCTTGTCCCCTCACCGATTGTTCCATTTCAGGCTTCCTGACTGCTGCTGTTTTCGTGCTATAAGGCCACAAGTTGGCTTATACACGATAATCTGGGAGGTACTCCACTCAAACACGTGGCCACGTGGCACGTGCCGGACCTGTGACAGCTTCACCGTTCACGCCACGTAATGACCCATCGACGTAGCCATCAGCATGTAAAAGATGATCCCGGCCGGTGTCACCGTTGATGAACAGTGGACGGCTAAACTCGAAAAACGAGAAAATTTAGGGAAATTTCACCTTTCTAATATATAATTTCCCTAGAATTCTTAATTTTTCATTTTACAAAAAATCCGAGATAGCAGTTTTCTAGCACCGTTCATTTTGTGTCTATACCCGTATTCAGATCGACTCTATCATAAAAACTGACGGCCTGAAGGCTATTTCCCCCATTCCTTGCATTTCACAATGCTAGTATATTTAAGCACCAAAATTGACCACGTGCCACGGCACGTGCAATTGCACGTGCGCCACGTGACCACTAGTGCGACAAGCTGGAGTCATCTGCTCACCGGCTGCGTTGATTTGGTGTCGCTAGATGAAGTCGTTTCCATGCCATAGGACCCCCAGTTGGCCAATGTCGGATTTTCCCGGAGGTTACCCCATCAAACACGTTTGCACGTGGCACGTGCTTTTCAATCGCCCCATATCTGACCCATACCATGTGGTAGCCGACACCCCGGTGCACAACATATTGGAACTTTTTCAAAATCTAACGTGGAAATTTCTGGCAAAATTGATTTGAAAATAATTTTTCGAAATCGCCATAGGCTCAGCATGGGGTAACTGTCCGTCAAGATTACCCGAAACTGTACCCTATGATTTTTAAATAATTACCCCCAGAAGGTGAGGTGCCAGCCCTAGATCCGATCCTAAAAATATTAGCAAATATAATTGACGAAATTTTTCGCAAATCAAATTTCCAATTTTCCCCCATGTTAACCCTATGGGAAAATGCACGTGCCGATTACCCCAAAACGTGTCAATTATATTTTTTGTAACTTTGCCACAAGGTAGCTCCCCCACACGGGACCAAACGCTGAAAATGGCAAGAAAATCTAACTAGCCGTTTTTGCCCCAATCAAAATGTCCAAAATCGCGGCCGAAACGCTAAACACCCCCCTAGAGAGGTAGCTCAGGTTGGGATTTTCAATAGAAAATCACAATTCTAAAGAATAGTGATTGTCTAATTGAAAAGTCCCAACCTTCGGATAGGCCCGGGCAGCGCTTGTCGAACAGCACTGCGGATCCGAAGGTTGGGACTTTAATTGTGAAAAACCGCCCGCCCGCCGCCAAACGCAAAACCGCAAAACGACGCCTAAAACGCAAACGCAAACTTCGCAAAAAAAAACAATCGCCCGCCCGCCAAAAACCGCAGAAAAAAACGCCGCAAAAAACGCCCGTCCGCCGCAAAACGCAAACACCGCCTCCGCAAAAAACGCATCGCCCGCCGCCAACCGCGCAACGCCGCAAAAAACGGACGCCCGCCGCAAAACGCAAATTCGCAAATAACGGCCGGCCGCCGGCAACCGCAAAACGCCGCAAAAAACGGCCGCCCACCGCAAACCGCAAAACGCCGCAAAAAAAACGGCCGCCCGCCGCAAACCGCCGCAAAAAAAAACGGCCGCCCGCCGCAAACCGCAAAACGCCGCAAAAAAACGGCCGCCCACCGCAAACCGCCGCTAAAACGGCCGCCCGCCGCCAAACGCAAACACCGCAAAAACACCCGCATCGCCCGCCCGCCCGCCGCCAAACACAAAAACCGCAAACACCACCGCAAAAAAACGCCCGCAACGCACGCACGCCCGCCGCCAACCGCAAAACACCGCAAAAAACGGCCGCCCGCCGCCAAACGCAAACACCGCCAAAAACGCAAAAACGGCCGCCCGCCGTCAAACGCAAACCCCGAAAAAAACGCAAACGCCGCCGCAAAAAAAAAACGCCCGCCGTAGGCAAAACGCAAACACTGACGCATTAAGACAAATATGGCGCCCTGCGGCAAATGTGGTGCATTCATATCTGCCGTTTAAGCAGCCATCCCTTAATTACAGCGCATCCTAATCGTCCAATGTTCGACAAAGTTAAGCACATTCTGCGCTTTGCGGCAAAAATGGCGCTTTGAGACAAACGTGGCGCACTGCAACAAACATGGCGCATTCGTTCATGTCGCTTAACAATTCATTCACCCACCAAATTCTAGCCCAATCGGACTTAAACTTACAAAGTTATGCACATTTGAATATTTCACTATAAAATATCTCCGCAACGGAGGTGCCCAGAATTGCACGTTTGCCACGTGACCACCGGTGGTGTAAGCAGAACTTGTCCCCTCGCCGGTTGCACCATTTCAGGCTTCCTGACTGGTGCTGTTTTCGTGCTATAACGCCACAAATCGGCAAACACACGATAATCTGGGAGGTACGCGACTCAAACACGTGGCCACGTGACACGTGCCGGACCTCTGATAGCTTCACCGCTCACGCCACGTGATGACCCATCGACGTGGCCATCAGCATGTAAAAGATGACCCCGGCCGGTGTCACCGTCTCTGAACAGTGGACGGCTAAACTCGAAAAACGGGAAAATTTAGGGAAATTTCACCTTTCGAATATATAATTTCCCCAGAATTTTAAATTTTTCATTTTACAAAAAATCCGAGATAGCAGTTTTTTAGCCCCCTTCATTCTGTGCCTATACCCGTTTTCAGATCGACCCGATCATAAAAACTGACGGCCTGACGGCTATTTCCCCCATTCCTTGCATTTCACAATGCTAGTATATTTAAGCACCAAAATTGACCACGTGCCACGGCACGTGCAATAGCACGTGCGCCACGTGACCACTAGTGCGACAAGCTGGACTCATCTGCTCACCGGCTACACTGATTTGGTGTCGCTAGATGAAGTCGTTTCCGCGCCATAGAACCCCGAGTAGGCCAATGTCGGATTTTCCCGGAGGTTACCCCATCAAACACGTTTGCACGTGGCACGTGCTTTTCAATCGCCCCATATCTGACCCATACCACGTGGTAGCCAACACCCCGGTGCACAACATATTGGAACTTTTTCAAAATCTAACGTGGAAATTTTTGGCAAAATCGATTTGAAAATAATTTTTCAAAATTGCCATAGGCTCAACATGGGGTAACTATCCGTCCCGATTACCCGAAACTGTACCCTATGATTTTTAAATAACTAACATCAAAAGGTGAGGTGCCCGGCCGAGATCCGATCCTAAAAATATCAGCAAATATAATTGACGAAATTTTTCGCAAATCGAATTTCCAATTTTCCCCCATGTTAACCCTATGGGAAAATGCACGTGCCGATTACCCCAAAACGGGTTAATTATATTTCAAGCGACCGATGCCAGCCGGTAGCTCCCCCACACGGGACCAAACGCTGAAAATAGCAAAAAATTCTACCGTGCCGTTTTCTTCCCTATCAAGATGTCCTAAATCGCGGCAGAAACGCTAAACACCCCCCTAGAGAGGTAGCTCAGGTTGGGATTTTCAATAGAAAATCACAATTCTAAAGAATAGTGATTGTTCTTAATTGAAAAGTCCCAACCTTCGGATAGGCCCGGGCAGCGCTTGTCGAACAGCACTGCGGATCCGAAGGTTGGGACTTTAATCGTGAAAAACCGCCCGCCCGCCGCCAAACGCAAACACCGCAAAACGCGCAAAACGCACGCATAAAACGCCAACGCAAACTTCGCAAAAAACAATCGCCCGCCCGCCGAAAACCGCAGAAAAAACGCACAAAATGCCGCAAAAAAAAACGCGCGTCCGCCGCAAAACACAAACACCGCAAAAAACGCAAAACCGCCGCCGCAAAAAAAACGCCCGCATCGCCCGCCGCCAACCGCGAAACGCCGCAAAAAAACGGCCGCAGCCGCGAACCGCAAAACGCCGCAAAAACGGCCGCCCGACGCAAACCGCTAAACGCCGCAAAAAAACGACCGCCCGCCGCCCGCCGCTAACCGCAAATAACGGCGGGCCGCCGGCAACCGCAAAACGCCGCAAAAAAACGGCCGCCCGCCGCAAACCGCCGCTAAAACGGCCGCCCGCCGCCAAACGCAAACAGCAAAAACACCCGCATCGCCCGCCCGCGTGCCGCCAAACACAAAAACCGCAAAAAAAACGCAAACACCGCCGCAAAAAACGCCCACAACGCACGCCCGCCCGCCGCCAACCGCAAAAAGCCGCAAAAAACGGCCGCCCGCCGCCAAACGCAAACACCGCCAAAAACGCAAAAACGGCCGCCCGCCGTCAAACGCAAACCCCGAAAAACTCAAACACCGCCGCAAAAAACGCCCGCCGTGGGCAAAACGCAAACACTGACGCATTAAGACAAATATGACGCCTTGCGGCAAATGTGATGCATTCATATCTGCCGTTAAGGCAGCCATACCTCAATCACAGCGCATCCTAATCGTCCCATGTTCGACAAAGATACGCACATTCTGCGATTTGCGGCAAAAATGGCGCTTTGAGACAAACGTGGCGCACTGCAACAAACGTGGCGCACTTGTTCCTGCCGCTTAACAATGCATCCAGCCACCAAATTCTAGCCCAATCGGACTTAAACTGACAAAGTTATGTACATTTGAATATTTCACTATAAAATATCTCCGCCACGAAGGTGCCCATCTTCGCACGTGTGCCACGTGACCACCGGTAGTGCAAGCAGGACTTGTCCCCTCACCGATTGTGCCATTTCAGGCTTCCTGGCTGGTGCTGTTTTCGTGCTATAAGGCCACAAATCGGCAAACACACGGTAATCTGGGAGGTACGCGACTCAAACACGTGGCCACGTGGCACGTGCCGGACCTCTGATTGCTTCACCGTTCACGCCACGTGATGACCCATCGACGTGGCCATCAGCATGTAAAAAATGACCCCGGCCGGTGTCACCGTCTCTGAACAGTGGACGGCTAAACTCGAAAAACGGGAAAATTTAGGGAAATTTCACCTTTCGAATATATAATTTTCCCAGAATTTTAAATTTTTCATTTTACAAAAAATCCGAGATAGCAGTTTTTTAGCCCCCTTCATTCTGTGCCTATACCCGTTTTCAGATCGACCCTATCATAAAAACTGACGACCTGACGGCTATTTCCCCCATTCATTGCATTTCACAATGTTGGTGCATTTAAGAACAAAAATTGACCCCGTGCCACGGCACGTGCAATAGCACGTGCGCCACGTGACCGCTGGTGCAACAAGCTGGACTCATCTGCTCACCGGCTGCGTTGATTTGGTGTCGCTAGGTGGAGTGGTTTCGGAGCCATAGGGCCCCAAGCTGGCCAATGTCGGATTTTCCCGGAGGTTACCCCATCAAACACGTTTGCACGTGGCACGTGCTTTTCAATCGCCCCATATCTGACCCATACCACGTGGTAGCCGACACCCCGGGGCACAACATATTGGAACATTTTCAAAATCTAACGTGGAAATTTTTGGCAAAATCGATTTGAAAATAATTTTTCGATAATGCCATAGGCTCAACATGGGGTAACTGTCCGTCAAGATTACCCGAAATTGTACCCTATGATTTTTAAATAATTAACATCAAAAGGTGAGGTGGCAGGCCGAGATCCGATCCTAAAAATATCAGCAAATATAATTGACGAAATTTTTCGCAAATCGAATTTCCAATTTTCCCCCATGTTAACCCTATGGGAAAATGCACGTGCCGATTACCCCAAAACGGGTTAATTATATTTCAAGCGACCGATGCCAGCCGGTAGCTCCCCGATACGGGACCAAACGCTGAAAATGGCAAAAAATTCTACCGTGCCGTTTTTCTCGGAATCAAAATGTCCTAAATCGCGGCCGAAACGCTAAACACCCCCCTAGAGAGGTAGCTCAGGTTGGGATTTTCAATAGAAAATCACAATTCTAAAGAATAGTGATTGTCTAATTGAAAAGTCCCAACCTTCGGATAGGCCCGGGCAGCGCTTATCGAACAGCACTGCGGATCCGAAGGTTGGGACTTTAATTGTGAAAAACCGCCCGCCCGCCGCAAAACGCAAACACCGCAAAACGCGCAAAACGCACGCCCAAAACGCCAACGCAAATGTCGCAAAAAAAACCAAAAAAATCGCCCGCCCGCCGAAAACCGCAGAAAAAAACGCACAAAATGCCGCAAAAAACGCGCGTCCGCCGCAGAACGCAAACACCGCCGCCGCAAAAAAACGCCCGCATCGCCTGCCGCCAACCGCGAAACGCCGCAAAAAACGGCCGCACGCCGCGAACCGCAAAACGCCGCAAAAAACGGCCGCCCGCCGCAAACCGCCAAACGCCACAAAAAAAACGACCGCCCGCCGCCCGCCGCTAACCGCAAATAACGAACGCCGTAAAAAAACGGCCGCCCGCCGCAAACCACAAAACGGCCGCCCGCCGCAAACCGCAAAATGCCGCAAAAAAACGGCCGCCCGCCTCAAACCGCCGCTAAAACGGCCGCCCGCCGCCAAACGCAAACAGCAAAAATACCCGCATCGCCCGCCCGCCCGCCGTCAAACACAAAAACCGCAAAAAACGCAAACACCGCCGCAAAAAACGCCCGCAACGCACGCACGCCCGCCGCCAACCGCAAAACGCCGCAAAAAACGGCCGCCCGCCGCCAAACGCAAACACCGCCAAAAACGCAAAAACGGCCGCCCGCCGTCAAATGCAAACACCGAAAAAACGCAAACACCGCCGCAAAAAAAACGCCCGCCGTAGGCAAAACGCAAACACTGACGCATTAAGACAAATATGGCGCCTTGCGGCAAGTGTGGTGCATTCATATCTGCCGTTTAAGCAGCAATCCCTCAATCAAAGCGCACCCTAATCGTCCCATGTTCGACAAAGTTACGCACATTCTGCGATTTGCGGCAAAAATGGCGCTTTGAGACAAACGTGGCGCACTGCAACAAACATGGCGCATTCGTTCATGTCGGTTAACAATTCATCCACCCACCAAATTTTAGCCCAATCGGACTTAAACTTACAAAGTTATGTACATTTGAATATTTCACTATAAAATATCTCCGCAGCGGAGGTGCCCAGATTTGCACGTGTGCCACGTGACCACCGGTCGTGCAAGCAGGGCTTGTCCCCTCACCGATTGTTCCATTTCAGGCTTCCTGACTGCTGCTGTTTTCGTGCTATAAGGCCACAAGTTGGCTTATACACGATAATCTGGGAGGTACTCGACTCAAACACGTGGCCACGTGGCACGTGCCGGACCTGTGACAGCTTCACCGTTCACGCCACGTAATGACCCATCGACGTAGCCATCAGCATGTAAAAGATTATCCCGGCCGGTGTCACCGTTGATGAACAGTGGACGGCTAAACTCGAAAAACGAGAAAATTTAGGGAAATTTCACCTTTCTAATATATAATTTCCCTAGAATTTTTAATTTCTCATTTTACAAAAAATCCGAGATAGCAGTTTTCTAGCACCGTTCATTCTGTGTCTATACCCGTATTCAGATCGACTCTATCATAAAAACTGACGGCCTGACGGCTATTTCCCCCATTCCTTGCATTTCACAATGTTGGTGTATTTAAGAACAAAAATTGACCCCGTGCCACGGCACGTGCAATAGCACGTGCGCCACGTGACCACTGGTGCGACAAGCTGGACTCATCTGCTCACCGGCTGCACTGATTTGGTGTCGCTAGGTGGAGTGGTTTCGGAGCCATAGGACCCCCAGTTGGCCAATGTCGGATTTTCCCGGAGGTTACCCCATCAAACACGTTTGCACGTGGCACGTGCTTTTCAATCGCCCCATATCTGACCCATACCATGTGGTAGCCGACACCCCGGGGCAGAACATATTGGAACTTTTTCAAAATCTAACGTGGAATTTTTTTGCAAAATCGATTTGAAAATAATTTTTTGAAATCGCCATAGGCTCAGCATGGGGTAACTGTCCTTAACGATTACCCAAAATTTTGTTAATTATATTTTAAATAATTACCATCATGAGGTGGGGTCCCGGCCCGAGATTCGACCCTAAAAATATAATTCATTTCTAACGTGGAGTTTTTGCGCAAATCGCATTTTAAATTTTTCCCCATGTTAACCCTATGGGAAAATGCACGTGCCGATTACCCCAAAACGGGTTAATTATATTTCAAGCGACCGATGCCAGCTGGTAGCTCCCCGATACGGGACCAAACGCTGAAAATGGCAAGAAAATCTATCGAGCCGTTTTCGCGGGGATCAAAATGACCAAAATCGCGGCAGAAACGCTAAACACCCCCCTAGAGAGGTAGCTCAGGTTGGGATTTTCAATAGAAAATCACAATTCTAAAGAATAGTGATTGTCTAATTGAAAAGTCCCAACCTTCGGATAAATGACCAAAATCGCGGCAGAAACGCTAAACACCCCCCTAGAGAGGTAGCTCAGGTTGGGATTTTCAATAGAAAATCACAATTCTAAAGAATAGTGATTGTCTAATTGAAAAGTCCCAACCTTCGGATACCCCGGGACTTCTGGCCGAGCTCTTGGCCCGAGCAGACGCGTCACGTCTGGCTCCGCGATTTGGCCCGTTCTGTCCGGGATTTATAACTTAGATTAGGCAGGGCATTTTTGGCAAACTTGGATTTCATTCTCGTCTCTTCGTCACTCCATTGTCTGATTCGCTGTTTTGGTTTTTGACTTCGTTTTGGAACTTTAAAATATAACAACCCGCTCCTTAAATTAATTCTTTTACTTGGGGCCGTTTGGATCGAACTGATTGAATTTTTGGAACACGCACCAGGTTGATATTTTCCATTTCTGATTAACGTAAAATCCAGTCACTGATATGTGGTGAACAGCCCCACAGCACCACATATTGGTGAGCCCGACGTGATTCTTGTTCGATTTTTCCATACTTCCGGGTTGTCGCCTCCGCTCATTCCCGAATCAATTATTTTATATTATTCCCCACATGGATTGCTATTCCGTCGCTCCACTGTGGCTTCTGCGCCACTTTTCCATGATGGTTTCTGTGCCATCTCTCCGCCGTGTGATTAGTTAGGCAGTTATCTTCTCGGTGATTTTATTTCGGCGTTCCATTGGCTCTTTCGGATTTTGCACTCGGTGTTTTGAATTTTAATTGTTCAGTGCATTGCAAACACCGGCTATACTTTTAACGATCATGACGAACGAGGGCACGATGGAACCCGCTCATGCTGAGCCGGTCCATCATGTGTCGATCAAGCCGCCGGTTTTTATGGACACCGCAGTTGACGGCTGGTTTGCTATTATGGACGCCCAATTTAACATTGCCAAAATCACCAACTCGCAGACCAAATTCTACCACGTTCTCTCTGCCCTGCCTCCGGAAACCATCTCGCACATCCCGCGTGCTGTCTTGAGCAACAAAAATTTCTCTGAGCTACAGACAGCCGTCACTGACATGTACGAAAAGACAAAGCCAGAGATGTTTGAGAAACTGATCAGCAAAACGCGTCTGACGGGCCGGCCCTCACTCTTTCTAAGCGAACTCAGAGAGGTGGCCGACAAGGTTGGTGTCGGAGACGATCTCGTTCGGCACAAATTTATCCAGTCGCTACCCACAGGCATTGCTACGGCCCTGGCTTCTCAGCGCGAGCTCTCACTGTCGCAGTTGGGCAAACTCGCGGACGAACTGATGCCTCTTGTGCAAAACTCAGATGCTAACATGGTTCACTGTCAGGATCAGGACCCACAGTCTGACTCACAGGCGTTCCTTGTGGCTCAGCAGCACCCAAGGTACCACAGGGCCATTCAGCCGCAGAGCCGAGCCGCCACACACTCCCCTGCTCGTGGTGCTCGTGATTCATGGGCGTCTCTCGGTCTCACGCCGTTCCACCCTGACCAGAAGCCGAAAGTATGCCGTGCTCACCTGTTTTTCGGCAGCAGAGCACGCACTTGCAAGCCATGGTGTCACTGGCCCGACAAAGCTGCTGATCTGACCATGCAGCCGTCCTCACGAGCTGCATCTCCCTCCCGTGCAGCCACAGAGTCGGGAAACGAGAGGAGCAGGCCGTAAACGCAGCCCTCGGCCTGCCGCTCCTTAGGGTAACAGCCAAGGTGAATGATCAGCCCCTGAAATTCATCGTGGATACTGGCGCTGGTGTATCCCTGGTTCCACCCTCCTATGTGAATGGAACTATAATTCACCCGTCCGCTGTTTCGATCACGACTGCCAGCGGGCAGCCACTGCGCGTGCATGGCGAGGCCACTCTCGATATTGTCCTCCCCACACTCAGACGCAGTTACACATGGACATTTGTAGTGGCTGAAGTGACAGAGCCACTACTCGGTAACGATTTTCTCGCTCACAACTCGTTGGTTGTCGATTGTGGTTCCCAAGTTCTCCGCGACTCCACCACTCTGCTCTCTGCTCCCGGTGTACCGACGACCGGGGAGTCTGTTCATTTGGTGATAAATGATCTCGCTCAGGTGCCTGAGGCAGTGCGGCCCATCCTAGAGGATCACCCCGCTGTTCTCAGCCCTAACCAGCCGGATTACACAGACTCGCCAATCAAAACCACTCACTTCATCGACACCGGCAGCGCTCCACCCACGTTCGCCAGCCCACGCAAGCTGCCGCCCGACAAACTAACCGCAGCAAAACAAGCACTCGATGTGCTGCTCAAAACAGGAGTGATTCGTCCCTCTAGGTCCCCGTGGGCCTCACCCATCCACATGGTTCCGAAGAGTACCCCTGGTGAGTGGCGTGTCACCGGTGATTACCGCGCGCTCAACGCCGTAACCAAACCGGACCGCTACCCACTGCCGCACATTCAGAGCCTCTCAACCAAGCTCCACAACGCTCAGTGGTTCAGCAAAATCGATCTGCTCCGTGCATATCACCAGGTGCCTATGAACCCCGCTGACTCAGAGAAGACGGCCGTCACCACGCCCTTCGGCTTGTACGAATACACCTTCATACCCATGGGCCTTCGCAACGCAGGTGCCACATTCCAGAGGGTCATGGACGGCATCTTCCGAGACGTGCCGTGCGTGTTCGTCTATCTCGACGATATCCTGGTATTTTCCGAGAACCAGGAGCAGCATGAGAAAGATCTGCGCCTCGTGTTCAGCAAGCTGGCTGAGCACAAGCTTCGCATCTCACTGGAGAAATGCGAGTTCATGAAGAAGTCACTCATTTTCCTCGGTCATGACGTCACCAGCACAGGTGTCACACCTCCCAAGGCCAGAGTGAAGGAGATTCTGGACCTCCCTCTACCGCATGACTCAGAGTCACTGCGTCGCTATCTGGGACTCATCGGCTTCTACCGGCGTATGATTCCGCGATTCGCCGATGTCACGTTCCACCTGACAGAACTGATTCGACTCAACCCAAAAAGCAAAGAACTGACGTGGACAGAGGAACAGACTCAGGCGTTCAGTGACAGTAAAGCAGCGCTGGCTGGCGCCTGCACTCTGCCACACCCAGTGCCACACTGCGAG
Organism: Amphibalanus amphitrite; assembly: GCF_019059575.1. Classification (NCBI taxonomy): domain Eukaryota; kingdom Metazoa; phylum Arthropoda; class Thecostraca; order Balanomorpha; family Balanidae; genus Amphibalanus; species Amphibalanus amphitrite. The sequence continues at coordinate 79,368 of NW_024882540.1, read as the reverse complement.
CAGTACGAGCTCGTTACTGACGCATCACAAGTCGCGGTGGGTGCCGCGCTCCATCAGATTGTGGACGGAGTACCCGTTCCCATTGGCTTCTTTTCACGGAAGCTCAGTCAGGCCCAACAGAAGTACGCCGCGTATGACAGAGAGCTACTCGCGGCTTATCTGGCCACACTCCATTTTCGTGACATGATCGAAGGCCGCCACGTTACCCTGCGAACGGACCACAAGCCACTCGTGCGCGCTTTTCACAGCCCGCACACTGCTAAGTCTGACCGCCAACAGCGCCACTGGTGTGTCGTCACGGAATACATCACGGAGGTCTCGTACATTCGTGGCAGTGACAACGTGGTGGCGGACTGCCTCAGTCGCCCGGTAAATGCAGTGTCCCTCGATGCATGTGACCTCCATTTTATCGCGGCGGCTCAGAAACAGGAAAAGGAGAGAGAGACCGACGGTGCCGATTCAGAGCACCAGCATGCCGAGTCAGGTTCAGAATCGCGCTCAAAGCCGCAGGACATCTCCCGATTGGAGCCAGTAACACTGTCTGGCGACATCACAGTCCTGTGTGAAAACACTGGACCACATCCACGCCCGTACGTACCAGAGGCGTGCAGGCGCGCCGTGTTTGATCGTTTCCACGGCCTGTCACACCCGGGTAGGAAAGGCACCACCCGTCTCATCAGCTCTCGCTATTTCTGGCATGATATGCGCCGTGACATTGCGCGATGGGTGAAGGAGTGTGAAGCATGCCAGGAAGCCAAGGTGCACAGGCACACTCGTTCTCCGCCCGGTCGATTTGATGTGCCCTCGCAGCGGTTCGAAACTGTACATATAGACATAGTCGGGCCGCTGCCCCCGTCAGTACCCCACGGGCACCCCTTCACCGCGCCATTTCGTTATTTGTTGACATGCATCGATCGCGCCACGCGTTGGGTCGAGGCCGTGCCGTTGGTCTCGATCACCGCGGAAAGTGTAGCCTCCGCTTTCCTCGACACTTGGGTGTCCCGATTCGGAGTTCCGCTGCATGTTGTCACGGACCGCGGTTCCCAATTCGAATCAGAATTGTTTTCGCACTTGTCTTCAATGATAGGTTTCCATCGCCTCCGAACCACTGCTTATCATCCGACATGTAATGGGATGGTGGAAAGAGTCCACCGAACGCTCAAAGCAGCCATCCGGGCGCGCAGGCAAGAGTGGCTGCGCGCGCTACCCGTCGTTTTGCTAGGTTTGAGAGTCATGCCAGCACAGTCGGGTTTTTCGGCATTCACTGCCGTCACAGGCGCGCAGGTGCTGTTTCCCCGCTGCGCCGTCGAGAAGGTCCCCGTCGGGACAAAGTATGTCCAAGAACTGGCAAAGCGTATGTCAGAAATCGATTTCGTCACACTCTCACAGGGCTCGAACCACGCCCGCACACCACCGACGCACGTGCCACCCGATCTCATGACATGCACACACGTGTGGGTACGCGTTGACCGCGTGCGGCACTCTCTGGAGTCCCCGTACCGCGGCCCCATGCGAGTCATCAGACGCAGCCCTAAAGTGTTCACGTTGGAGCTGCCGACTGGCGCCCACGACACTGTAAGCGTCGACAGACTCAAACCGGCACACATGCCGCCATCTGCGGACACGCTTGGTCCGAGCAGTACCGAGCCTACGGCTCCGGATCAGCAGCCGTCACAGTCGACCTCGCTCGGGCCCCTCGCCACTGGGGCGCCCGACGAGCCGACACAGACGCCGACGACTACAAGACCGTCCAGCAAGAGGACTTCAAGATCTGGAGTGACGTCTTCCATATCGCCGGACGAGGACGACAAGCCGTCCGCGGCTGCGCCGGTGCACACCCGCAGCGGCCGCCGCGTGCAGTTCCGGCCGCAACCGGACTTCCGATACTTTTGAGTGCGCCCGCGTACGTGCGTTCGAGGACGATCCTGATCGCGTGGCGCCGACAGTGAAGTGATAACTGCGTCGCGCGGTGTAGTGATTCTTGCGTCGCGCAGGACCGTGCAGTGACAATTGCGTTGCGCCGTACCGTGTAGTGATTATTGCGTCGCGCAGTGAAGTGTCGATCGCGTCGCGCACCGAGTGATGTAAAAAGTGATTGTTTTGGCTTATCGTGTATGCGCTCCGCGCTGAGGCGGTGAGTACTGTGGTAACCACGTGTGTCGCCGGCCGGCACGGGAGTTCCCGGCGCAGACCGATTCGCGCGCCGACTTGTGACGTCGCTACCCCGCCCCGGCGCTGGGGGAGGCGGCCCAGGACGTGTCTGTTCGTGAACTTTGTCCCATCACGATGCGACCGCGTGTCTGCGGCCTGCGCTGCCGCAGTGCGTCGGCCAGTGACCAATCCGCGCTCCGATCGGCAGCCACGTGGTGTCCGAGTGCTTCTGCGCATGTCTGGACCCGGCCCGCTGTGTCGGGCCGCGCGCTACCCCGGGACTTCTGGCCGAGCTCTTGGCCCGAGCAGACGCGTCACGTCTGGCTCCGCGATTTGGCCCGTTCTGTCCGGGATTTATAACTTAGATTAGGCAGGGCATTTTTGGCAAACTTGGATTTCATTCTCGTCTCTTCGTCACTCCATTGTCTGATTCGCTGTTTTGGTTTTTGACTTCGTTTTGGAACTTTAAAATATAACAACCCGCTCCTTAAATTAATTCTTTTACTTGGGGCCGTTTGGATCGAACTGATTGAATTTTTGGAACACGCACCAGGTTGATATTTTCCATTTTTGATTAACGTAAAATCCAGTCACTGATATGTGGTGAACAGCCCCACAGCACCACAAATGCTTCGAAGCAGCCTCCAAATGAAGGGTTTTTACTACACTTTCCCTCTAATTTCCTCACTTGCAGTTGACGGCAATTCGTTGTCTGTCTAGCCCGCCGCTAAAGTTTTAACATCTCACGCTTAATACGCTTACAGACAGGCATGTCTTTGTAATGCTCCCGCCGTGTGCAGTCTTGTAATACTAGTAGAGACCTAACTTATTGCCTATGCCTATTGCCTACCTATACCACTCCACGTCCACCACCACGACCGCCCGAGCTTGACTGAGCTCCGCCATCCCGGTGACGGTAACTCGCCGGACCGGACTCATCACTATCAATCGGCAGTGGCGGAACTGCTTGAATGACAGGGGCGGCCGGCTCCGATTTGTTACTGCACACTAGATTCGCGTACCTACCTACTCCCAAGTCCCAGGTGAGGGCATCAATCTCTCATTTCGTATATTACCTATACCTCCTTGCAGTAGCGGCGGAACACGCTCAGTGGGTTTGCTCAGTGGGTTTGCTTGTGACGTCATAGGTCTGTGACCTGATCTGACCTGAAAATGCTTAAGTGGTGTCAACTGTCAAAAGATCCGGGTTCAATCACAGGTCAGATATGCCAACTTTCAGTTTTCTCTCTCCGTCGTGTTTTAATCCGAACTATCGCAAAAGAAAAACAATAGGGGGGGGGGGCGGCCTCTCGGCCGGCGAAGGTTAACCCGCGCCCTGCTGGGGGTCCTGGATTTCCACGCCCTGCTGGGGGGGGGGGGTGTTTGAACACCCCCCCCCCCCCTTGTAACTCGGCTCCTGGGCCACGTAGCGATACGCAGAAGGTGGCGTTCGAAAGAGCGTAAAAAATAATGACGAAATCACTTCGGTCAATTTTTTGGTCAGGTCAAAGGTCAGGTCACCAGAGGTCATTGAAGGCAAAATTTCGCCGATTTCCAGGTCGAATGTCGAAAATTTCCAAGAAGCCAACGCATAACTCGGGAACCAATAGAGCTACAGCGCCGCGGAAAAGCGCATTCGATAGCCCTATTAACGCCCTTTCTGAGTAATTCTCTCAGATTTGACCTAACGTCAACGGTTTTGCCTGCAGGGGGCAAAAACTGCAAAAATAGCCGATTTTTTCGAAAACAGTTTTTCTGCAATAACTTTTGACCCAAGCCTTGTACGGGCTTACTTTTACCGGCATCGTGTTCCTCTCGTCAAGACGCATCGAATGAACTATGACTTGACCTTGAAAGGTCAACTTGAAAATTTGACCTCAGGTCAAGGTCATGACCTGACCGGAAAGGGTCATGTTGCATATCAGTCGATCCGTATCGTCGAGCTGAACACATCTAAGGCGTTTTCATCGCTCTAGCATGCCTCTATCAAAAGATATTTGCGAAAAACTGTTAGATACCATTCGTGACCTAAGATGACCTCAGGGCATAAACAAGGGTCACGGACACCATTTTCAAGTTCAGTGTGTCTAAACCACTTGTAATTCGGTGTTTGGGAGTGTTTATAATGTCTTTCATCCAAAAGAGGCGCATTTCAATTTTCTCCCATTGACTTATAATGGGGAGGTCGCAAAATTGACCTGACCTTAGGTCATCGATATCAAAATTCTGGGATATACATTTTGTACATGCTATTGCTCTTAGCAATCGCTGAAAGTTTCAAAGCGATCGGTCACTCGGTGTAGCTATGACAGACATTGAAAGTTTTTATGAGGTGAGGTCACTTCAAGTGACCTGGTGACCTGACCTTGAATGACCTTGGTCTGAAATTTTCACAACATGTGTAGAATTGATGTATGGTAAGGTGTACCAAAAACGGCGGCGCTCCGCGCCGCCGTTTTTGAGATATTCGCGAAAAACCACAAGGGGGGGTGTTCAAACACCCCCCCCCCAGCAGGGCGCGGGTTAACGTTTTGAACTATTTTATGAATTTGGGCAGGATATGTACAAGGGATGCAGGGAACACACAAAGCGTAGTGGCGATATCGGCATCATACTTTCGGAGATACCGTGGAAAGCAGACAGGGAGAGGGTGTTTGGCCTCCCCTTCAGTCAGAGGGCTGGGTCAATAGGTGATATTTCACTTCATCTCAAGAAAAGACTGACTGGACACAAACCACACACTAGACTGAGTACCTACTGACTTATAAGTTTCAGAGGATGCTGTAGGTACCGACTGGTGACTGAGGTTACATCAAGAACCAGCACCATTTCGACTGCAACTCGGGGCTAACGGCTCCCCAATCATCGACCAAACCCGGAGCGGAGGGGAGGGGAACGGCAACCGCGCGGCTCCCTCGGTCGGCTGCGGATTCGAGTTACAGACGTCCGCGAGCTGGCGTGGCGCCTCCTCTGTGTGGATACTTATCCGGATGCCGTCCTTGTACTTTGTCATATATAGATACCTCACGGTATTGTGATTAAAAGGGACAACACTCGTGTGCCTTGGTTATGACTTCACTGACACCCGATAACCGGTAAGTTTTTAGTCAGAGCTAGGGTGGAAAGCGAATGGTCGTGGATTGAAAGTCACAGCTATATATTTATTTCCGAGTTAGGTAGGTACAAAGATACAATAGCAAAAGGAGCTACACCGTATGCGGTGTGCTTTTATGCCTGCCATTAGGTGGCATTAGCGGAATACTTCTGTAGTGAATAGTGATGCTGTGCCGCAGTGCTCGATATCTAGCTCACTCTTTCGCCGCTAGATGGCACTAGCGGTATACGCCTGTAGTGATGCTGTGCCGCAGTGCTCGATGTCTAGCTCACTCTTTCGCCACTAGATGGCAGTGTTGGTACACGCCTGTAGCGATGCTGTGCCGCAGTGCTCGATGCATATAGCTCACCCTTTCGCCGCTAGATGGCATTAGTGATATACGCCTGCAGTGCTGCTGTGCCGCAATGCTCGATGCATAGCTCACCCTTTTGCCGCTAGATGGCATTAGCGATATACGCCTGCGTGATGCTGTGCCGCAATGCTCGATGTCTAGCTCATCCTTTCGCCACTAGATGGCATTAGTGGTACACGCCTGTGGTGATGCTGTGCTGCAGCACTCAACGCCACGAAAGGATCCGCCGTCCGCCTTAGTTCTTATTAGCCACAACACCGACAGCAACTACCCAGCTTATTTCCGTCTGTAGCTACCGAATGATGAGAAATGTTGCCGGCTTTAGAAATGCTCATTTCACATTTCCTCAGTCTGTGATGCTGGTCTCCCCCCCCCACAGGAACGATGGAGTCGGTGCTGGCGGTTCTGCACCTCCAGCGCTGACGGCTGGACAGCTACTGCTGCTGAGGCGACTGTTTGCTACAGGCGGACCAGGCACCATCGATAGGTTAGGACTCCGTAGCACAGCTTGCATACCTACTCGGAATTGTAGGCAAGGGCAATAACTGGCTATTATACTGAACGACTAGGCGTCACTGGATGGTCTGCTCGCTAATTTTGAAGATTAGGGTATGAAGTTTTACCAGTGCAAATAAGTTGTTTTCGATACAGAGTCTCTAAAATGTAAATACAGCTTGGTAAATGGTAACACGTCGGGCAATAATCCGCTATTTGGAGATAAAACTTGAATTTTACAACCGCACTTTCTTTGATGAAAGCTGTTTGAAGGTAAACAAGTAAGCTCTCTCTCTCTCTCTCTCTCTCTCTTTCTCTCTCTCTCTCTCTCTCTCTCTCTCTCTCTCTCTCTCTCTCTCTCTCTCTCTCTCTCTCTCTCTCTCTCTCTCTCTCTCTCTCTCTCTCTCTCTCTCTCTCTCACAGTTCCAGCGGTCCATCGGTGTCGACCTCCCAGGGCAGCGACTCGGCTCCGGACGCGGCTCGGGTCGGGAACCTGCCGTCTCGTGGGCGGTCGGTACCCTCTGGAGCGGTCCGACCGGCGGTCACCACTCAGATATCGGTGTCCCGCTGCACCTCGCCGAGGTCACAACCGGCCAGCGCGAGCGGGTCCGGCGGCGACAGCTCTCCAGCGCGCCACCTGTCCGGGACGGTCCTGCTCTCGACCGGACCTGGAGCTAGCGTCAGCCGCCCCGCCAGCCTTCCCACCAGCCGCCCCGCCAGCCGTCCCACCAGCCGTCCCACCAGCCGTCCCGTCAGCCGCCCCACAAGTCGTCCCACTAGCCGTTCCACCAGCCGTCCCGGCAGCCGCCCCGCCAGCCGCCCCACAAGTCGTCCCACTAGCCGTCCCACAAGTCGTCCCACAAGTCGTCCCACTAGCCGTCCCACTAGTCGTCCCACCAGCCACCCAGCTAACCGTTCCAGTAGTCGTCCCACCAGTCGTCCCACTAGTCGTCCCACCAGTCGTCCTACTAGCCGTCCCACCAGCCGCCCCACAAGTCGTCCCACTAGCCGTCCCACAAGTCATCCCGTCAGTCGTCCCACCAGCCGTCCCACAAGCCGCCCAGCTAGCCGTTCCACTAGCCGTCCCACAAGCCGCCCAGCTAGCCGTTCCACTAGTCGTCCCACAAGCCGCCCAGCTAGCCGTTCCACTAGCCGTCCCACCAGTCGTCCCGCTAGCCGTCCCACCAGTCGTCCCACTAGCCGGCCCGCCAGTCGGTCCAGCCGTCCCACCAGCCGTCCCACAAGTCGTCCCACAAGCCGTCCCTCAAGTCGGTCCTCCAGTGCATCACCTCGATCAGAGCGTCCAGTGAATTCACCACGATCTCTGATCGGTGTCTCTCTCCTCGAAATGTCCTCCAACCGACGTCGTGCTCACGGCGGCGGTAGAGGCAGCCGCCAGAAGGAACATTCCTCCAGACAGCGAACTGCGGCGGAGCAGAGAACTCCCTCGCTCATCAGCGGTATACCTTTCTCCGAGCTCGATATTGGAGTTCAGAAGAAGAGAAGACAGACTGGTCTGCCCGGCCCGGCTGGCCGAGGCTGGCCGCGGAGTCTGCTGAGTGGCTTGTCGGGCGGAGATCGCTCAGGGCCGGGCCAGAGGCGATGCTCAGGGCGGGGCCAGAAGCGGAGCCCGGTGCCGGTTCCGCCCTCCGACAGCACTCTGAGCAGCCAGTACGACCGGCCGGTGGGCCGACACGAGTTCACCGAGTACGTGCAGACGCACCTGCCGGCGCTGGCGCGGCCGGACCTGTTTGACATGGTGGACGTCTCCGGGAGAGGCCGCGTCAGCTGGCTGGACATGCTGGACTATCTGCTGGTGCACACGTGTCCCCAGAAGGAGCCGCTGGAGGCGCCCTTCAAAGACGACATGGTCACCAGGCTTCTGAAGGAGAATAGGGTGAGTGTTTTGTGTTTCTTTGTCGTTGCTTTTTGCAAAATAATTTTTCAGTGTCGTGATTGTTGAAAAGCTGTGAATTCAAATAGCTCTAGCGCTAGAATTTTTTTTAAAGGTAAAATTTATTTCCGAGTGTTTCGCGCAATATCCTCGTCCTCCCCTCTCCCTCGTACTCCCCTCTACCTCTCCCTCTGTCCGCAGAGGGCGACCACGGTACGTCTGCTGGTGGTAACGGAGCCGGTGCACACCTACCTCTCGGTCACAGTCACCGGCGCAGTGGCCATGTATGACGCCCAGTTGGAGTTCCAGCGCGGCTACCAGCTGCCCCTCGGCGCCACAGGCGCACGCTCCGCCGGTAAGCTCGCTGAACGGTGCACGGTGATGTACTCGCATAGATGTTCAGTAATAGATACAATAGCGGCAGAGGGGAACTGGTCAATGACTGTATGTGTATTGTAGTCACCTGGGAGTGGGACGACGGCTGGTCCTGCTTTCTCCCGCTAACATTTCACAAGATCAATAGACTAGTTGTGCCTTTCATACCCTAAGATAGCAACCGTCCCTTTCATTCCGCCGTACCCCTTTCGGGTACTTGGAATAATTGCTCTGTAATAAGGTTATTAAAAATGTTATATTTATGGTACGTAACAGTAACTTATCTTCATGATGTAGCAAGGTCCATTAAACCAACCAATAGTTTACATGCATCATCTGATATTGTTCAGGTTAGAACAGGACAGGTCATGCCACGTCAGGTCAAACTATGTTAGACCAGACCAGATCAGGTTGCAGTGTGCGTGCGAGCCGACCCGCGTGCTGCTCTAGACCCTGTCGGCCTGACACCCCTTCACCCTCTCAACCGGCGCCGCAGGTTCGAGTCCGTGTGTCCGTGTGACTGACGCCGCTCACATGGCCAACTCGATGCACTTTGTCTTCTCCACCTCCGACCGGTCGCTGCACTTCTACGACGCTTCAGCTACGGTGCACCTACCAGAGTATCAGGTATGCACATCCCGATACATCTACTAGTGTACCGGTTAGTAACCCACAATAAATCTGCAATAGTATCGACTATCGAGTAGCCTGGAGCGTCAAAAGTATCCAGCTAAGTCTCAGCATGAACTATGTTACACGTCTGGGTAGGTATGCAAATATATAGGTATGCAAACCTATTACTTACCAGTATAACGCCTTTTGGGGCGACTAACGGAGCGAGCGAGAGGGTGAGCCTTGCACGTGCGAAATTTCGAGGGGGTACCTCCAGCTGACTCACTGAGAAAACAGTGTCCCGATTTTCGGGCTCAGAGACCAGTTTTCGGGCTAATGTACCATATTCAAAACAGACAGCACATTTCGAGAATACTTTCTGAGCTAGCGCCACATGGGCTCATACGATCCCTTAAATCGGTATCATTGATCGCAGAAACAGAGCTCAGTCAGTACCCATTATCGGTGTCAAGCTCTAAAACTAGTCTCACTATGATACCAGTTTTCAGCCTGATCCCCATTTTCGAGCTCACCTGATTCCAGTTTGAGGGCTCAAATTGTGTGGTGAAGCCAATATTAGGGCTCACGTCATCGCTTTTCGGGGCTTTGGTAAAAGCTGGATTGCGTCAGCTGGCTGGCCAACTGGCGACGCACGAAAGGTATTTAATTTTAGATATACCTAAGCGCGGTAGTAGGATGCAAGGCTATATAAACCAGGTAGAACGCTCCGGGAAAAAAGTTGGAAACAATAAATTAGTTGCGGCATTCCCTGATGACGCGAATGTGGGTCAGCGGCGGGCGGCCGGCCGCCGCTAACAATGCATGAGGAGGGATGCGCGGAACTTTTGCTTGTTGGTGATTGCGCTAGGCAGTTAAATGGTAATGTTAGGATATGTTTCGAAAGTAAATTGAACGACGCTTCGAACGCCGTCAATGAATTTGCGATACGACGACTATTTGTTTAGTTAGAGCCGGCGAACTTTTACCTTCCAACCGCGCGCGGAGGCGACATGGTGCCACACTGGCGGTTTTTACGATAGCTCAAAATTCTTTTGAGATAAAGAGATGAAATTTGACACGTCCTATCTTTTGATCAAGCTGGATCTTATGGTACAAGTCGCATATTTAAGGTAGGTCAGGTTGTTGACCTATGTTGTCGCTCGTGAGCCTCTGCACAGTCCAAAAACAACGCAATTTCTGAACACTCAGTGCCAAGAAATCCTTCACAGAAAGATGACACTTGGCAGAAAGAAGAGTTGTCGGTTTCTTACCGTTCGTATGTGTCGTGTTTTCACAAGAGTTTAGTAAGGTCAGGTCCGTCACGTGACCTCCCCCCATAACTCAATAGGTTTACTATCGTCTATCATAGAAGCGTTTATCAATCAATCTTAGCCAATCCCACTGGACACTGGATCCATACCCACATGGGGCCCTCCTGACTGGCCACTCCCTCTGAAATCCACAATAAATAACATTGGGCTGCGGCCACGGTTATGTATTAATGCTTTTCACGAACAGAAATACAACTTCAACCAGCACAGTGCACGCCGCCACAACAGTCCGACCCACGTCCCTGATATCGACTAGCTCCCGGCCGGATGCACATACGCGGAGCCAATCAGTCCGAATGTGACCTGCAGCTTACAATTGCTGTGTCGCATGGCGCATGGCACAGGACGATTCCTAGCAGCTGTCGGCTGGAGTGGAGAAACAGCACGTTGCGACACACCGCGCCGGCGACAGAGCTCAGCAGGGCTGGTTGGAGGCTGGAGCCGGAGGTAAGGGCGGACACAGGCACAGACATTGCAGGACAAATAACAGGATGTCAGTTAGGGATATAATTCAAGACGAATGATTCAAGACGGACTGAAATAATACACATTTTGCTCACTTGGATACCAACTTCAAACTTGACGTTTATGTATAGCACCATGGAAACAATGGGCATGCCCATTGTTGAGGCCAAATATCTACAGAGGCCATTGTTGTTTTCTTTCCTGTGTGCACACAGGAAAGAAACAAAAGATGAGGGTTTTTTAACTCAAGGAAGTAAAACAGCCCGAAGTGCAGACAAGCACATACTTTTGGTAATAGCTATCAGCTGTCCTACTCCTCTTCTCCCTTCATCAACTACTGGACACATTTGAAGCATCATATATAGCACCAATGTCCATAACCAAAGCTTGCAAGTAGTTTTAACTTCTATGAAGCCAAGGGAAATGTGCCTACATCATGCATGTAAACTCAAAATTACACATGGCACATGCATGACAAAGGAATCTTATGTAAAGAGAATAGTTGACAAAAGCATCTCATGGTTAAAATTATTCAAAACTGCACACAGGGCAAACATAAAAAGCAGCAAGTGTACTGTTCTGTTATGCTAAGAAATAATCCAAAACAAAATACAATCTTTTCATGTTTGAACTGGTTGTTCTTGATGCCCCTTCATCCATATCTTGATTACAGATGGGCTGTTACTGTAGGCTGATGAAGTGACACTTGATTGCCTTTGTGCGAGTTTCAGTTGCAGCCTCCTTGGTACTGCACAGTGCACTGGAAAGCAGATTGAATTGAATGCCTCTGAAAGATAGGAATACAGGCAGGGTTAGCTGTAGTAGTGTCAATGATAATAGACACGACATTTTTGTCCTTTGACATACATTTGTTGAAGTACAAAAAGGTACAAAATAAATTGGTTTGTTTCAAGACACGCACACTGCACAAAGCCACACAGACATTACACAGGCATATGAAATTGGTACACATAAAATTTGATGATTAAAAAAAGGTCAAAACTTGCAATAATAATTGAAGTAAAAGTTACAATCACAATCATTTGATTTAAAATGACTTGACATAAGTCACAAGACGCAACGCTCCTATTCTTTTATGCTTTCATTATCCTCCACATATCAACCAGCTTGATACCAGGCTGTGCAATAGTGTGTACATAACCCCATGTTGCCATTTTATTGGAGCAAGTGGGGTTACAACAACAATGCTAATGTCAAACCCACATCTGCAACCCGTACTGCAGTTTCAATCACCTTACAAGCACACCTTTTGGCAGTTTGATAGGCAGAATGGTCATTACTACTTTCCCCTCATATTCAACACATATTCCCTTTATACAGATACAGTTTAGACCTGGTTATGGCAAGCACTTTCGAGAAAAGATATGATTAAAGTCCAAGACAAAGGTCGAGAGAAACAACACCAACATAAAACACCGACTATGTAGCACTAATACTGTCAAATTCATATAAATATATACATGAGTCGATCAGAAATTCACTGTAGATTTCGAAAATGGCGTCAAATGCCACTTAAATACCCCCATTCGCATGTACGAAGCAATAAAACACTGACCTTCAATTCCGCGTGCCATTCTCCATAGGCCACTGTGTATTAAATAACGCGTTCACTGATAGCAGAAAATGAGACCCACATATGACGCGTTTGCTACCAGCCAATCAGCGCTCGAGTTAACGAGAGCTGATTGGTGGAGAGGGCCGTCGTCAGCAGCTAATTACACGTTGTTTTCCTTGAACATGTGCGTAAGCGCTGATGCTGCTCACGGGCTGTTGCCATTTTTCGTAATGCTGAAGGCACGGGAGCGAACCCCCCTGGTAGGATGGACATAAATATTTCAAATGGCTTTAAATGAAAAATTGATTGGTAAATATTCATTCTTTTATATCTAGCATTGATATGTAAGAAGCTCTGCTAGCGCCACCATACGGCGCCAGCTGGCAAAAAATCCAGTTAATACCAGAGCCCGCTTTTCGTCCGATGCAGCCCCTCCTCCCCCCTCCCCCGTGTCCAGCAGCTGCGAATAAGACGAAGCCGCGGACAAACTTTTTTTTTGCTCGGCCAGCCTAGCGCCAGTCTCGAGCGGTGGGACAGTTAACCGGCAATTTTGGCCGGGATGCAAAAGTTACGTTAAACCGGTTTATGTTAACCCGGGAGCAAATAACAACGTGGGAGCCTATCTTAGGTGTGGCAAAGCTAACGGATTACTTACTTGTTGCCGAGGTGCCCAAAGAAGGTACTGGAACCGAAAACACAACATTGGTTCATGTATTTATTAACATTCATACACACAGTCATACTTGTGCAAGGTGTCAGTGTTCGGTTGTGGGGTGTAATAGCCAGGGAAAAAGTTCTATGAACTGAAAAACCCGGCGCCTATTACTTCGCAACATGGTTGTGTATTCAACATGAACTGCAAGGAGTGCAGACGACATTGCCTGTGCTAACTTAACGTCTCACGGGCAGCGCCGCGCTCTGACACCTTGGTCCCAGAAGCGGCGGCGTTTCTGACCGCAAATCGCCGGAGAGCCGGTCGACGCCGTTGAGGGGACTGAGCAGGCCGCTGCCAGCTCCACCTTCACGTCCGCGCGGCGCAGCTCGGTGTGCGGCGGCGGCTCATCGCGCGGGCCGCACCCGTCCGTCCGCTGCACGAGCCGCTTTTCGATCCGACAGCGCAACACCGGCACGCCATTGTGCTGGCTGAGCGGCGGCAGCGGCACGTAGGCAACAAAACAGTAGAAATCGATGGGCCTGGATCGGCGTTGCCAGCAACGCCGGCAGCGGCGCGGCGGGAGGCGCCAGTGCCGCCGTCGGGGACGTGTGCCCTTCGCTGCGCTCATTCGAGTTGGCCGGCCGGCCGCGCGGCGTAGTCCTTTTGACACGGTGCGAGAAGAGCCGGATGAAGGTGGACTTTTTATTGGCGTTGCTGGTGCTCACGCCGCCGGCGTCCAGTTTGGGCGGCAAGTCCGAGTACCAGGAGTCGGACAAGTCCCGCGCGAACGCCGCCAGCCGGTCGTCGTCACTGCTGGCGGCGGCCCGCCGACGGCGCTGCCTCAGAATCGGACGAGTCGGTGGTACTGAGCACCTCGCGGGACGGGTAGCTGGGAGTGGGCCGGCCGCGGCCCCTGCCAGGCCGCGCCACCTTCACCGGCGCAGCCGCCTTCAAACTGCCCTTGCTGGGCGGCGGGTTGGTCGGCGGAGGCGGCAGCGGTGCCTCGACGTCAGTCCGAGTCGCTGTCACTGGGCGGCCGCCGCGGAGACGGCTTCTGTTTGACCCGCAGCCGGCCTGGGCCGGCTCGGCGCCCTCGGCCGGCGGCGCGCGCCGTTTCGAGCGTTTCACCTTTTCACTGTTACTCTCGCCTGGTCCTCAGCGTCGAGCGGCTCGGCGCTGTTCGGTTTCATGTGGCCCATGCTGCTGGGAAACTCGGGTGGGGACAGCTTTCTGACTGGAGTGCCGTCGAAGATGGAGGAGACGGGGGTGCTCGCAGAGTCCTTGCCCAATGCCCATGATAGAGCCGAGGCTCCACTGGACGCCCAGCTTAATCGGGCTATCGCCGCCCTCCTTCTATGGTGGATTCTTCGGCCCCCTACAGCCACTAGGGCCATCATATACTCCCAGATGGCGGCACCTAGGGGATGAGGGGGGGGGGGGGGTGTCTGGGCCACTTGTCCACCTCGTGGCGTCGCCAGCGACGCCTGCGAGTCGGAGCAAATGATTATGGGGTCTTCCTCGAAGGACGGGTGCTTCAGGAGATGTTGCTTTGCCATTTTGGGCGCCACCATCTCAGATCGGTAAATGGAGCAAATCCTCCCCGCCGCCTCCCGCAGTACCAATGTTGTACTGTCTGGGTGCTCGGTGAGGACCCCAGCGCCGCCTTCCTATTACTCCCCCGGTCGCAGACCCGTCGACCCAGGCCCACGTCGCACGCTGGGGGAGCGCTCCCAGTCACGCCTCCGCAGCACTCCTCCTCGCTGTCGCGGACGCCCCGATCGGCAGCAGGTCCAGGTGGACCGTGACGCCGTCTGTTGGCGTCTACGGGGGCAGTCTCGTGGATAAGCGCGCCTCGGCGGGCAGCGCCACTCCAGTGGTCCCACACCGCTCCCCCCGCGCTCTCTCCAGCCGGTCACTGACTTCAGTCACGGTTGGGGGGGGGGGGCTTCCGCCACGACGCGGCGGGTCCTCCGACGGGAGGGAGAGCGCCTTCGCCAGTAGGCGCGATGCCAGCGCATCCCTCCTCATCTCTCCATCGGCACGACGCCCGCCTCGGCCCTCACGGCGAGTCTTGGAGCATGGAAATCGGGCAGCCAGTGATGACTCATGCCACCATCAGCATCTCCGCCTCCAGGACGCCAAGATGTGTGGCCGCAGCCGCAGGCAGCCACGCCGACCCCGCTGCCCGCATGCCCAAGTAGTCTCGAATCGCTGACACCTCTCCTGAAACAAGAGTGGTGTCGTAAACTTAAACCCCTTGCTGGAGCCCGCCAGCCGCGACAACACCGCCACACCAATTTTTGTGACCCCGGAACTTCCGTCCCGAGCCTTATTTCACGGCACGATGCTACAGTGCGCTACACGTATTGTGGTATTCAGCTTCCATGGAAACATCAACTAATTTGGACGCTCAAACATGGGAGTCAGGAGTGGTTAAGGCCCAGAGCGTTCTGTCTGGTTTATAAAACCTTGGCTAGCAGATGTAAACGTGCTTTTTGTATAAGTGGCTTAATTTTGACGCAAAAGGGCACTAACCTTCGGCGCAAATAATGCAGAAATTTCAGCGAAAATTGCAAAATAGCTTGCGCCGAACTTCGGCGCATGACGGCTTCACGGGCGTCCGGCGTACCATATGGATGTTTTCCAGTTTGGGCTGCAGGTTTTAGCTCTAGGTTTTAGACTGTAGGTTTTGGGTTGGGTTGGGTTGGGCTGGGCTGGGCTGGGCTGGGCTGGGCTGGGCTGGGCTGGGCTGGGCTGGGCTGGGTTGGGCTGGGCTGGGCTGGTTGGGGTGGTTGGGTTGGGTTGGATTAGGTTAGGTAAGTTTAGGTTAGTTTAGTTTAGGATAGATATGAATACCGTAAAATGGGGTGTTAAGGGACAGTGGGGTGTTAAGGGACAGTTGCATGGGAAAAACTTTGAGTCACATTAACTTCCTAATTTGAGAAGGTTCAATAAAAACTTCGGTGTGGTAGTTGACACTGTTTTGCTCTTGACCATATGAGAAAATGGTATGGTTTTTCATGCAAGTGATTTGGTTCAAAAATGGATTTGAAAATCATGCTACATTTTCACAAAATTGAAACATCTCCAACACTTTGTGTGTACCACATAAACTAGTGGGTGTACAGGGAAAATGAATGCATAGGTGTATTGTCACATGTATTGCACATGTTTCCTGAAAAACTTGTGCAAATCCACCCATTCATTTATCATCCTCTTCCTCTTTTCCAGATACATGCATATTTTGAAGTGGATGTGGGGTGCTAAGGGACAGGGAAGAAAAAATAAAAAATAATATCTAAATATAATTTAATTAAGTAGGCATGGAAAACACCAAATTCCACATAAAATGCTGGCAAGTTCATGCTTTTATCTCTAACACATCTTAAGTTATGTAACAAAACATCTCAACACTCTTTTACAATGGTGGGTCAATGGAGACTGATGTAGGTAAATGTGATGTCATCATAAAAAGGCTAAAACAAAGAGGGCAACATAATGACAAGTGACTAGCTTCAACATGGGTTTTTATTGATGACAGAAGGGTACTTTTTGGTTCTGTTTACCTCATAATTAGCACTTTTCCACAAGCGTAAACTGCATTACACGTAATTGGCTAAAAAGGTCATTAGTGGTGAATGAGCCTGACTTGTTTTGTGACAGAATATGCAAAACATTTCAGTAAATAAATTGTGTGCCCTTCCACACCCCAATTGTGGGCATTTGATGACCATTTCTTGGAATAATATAGGTGTCCCTTAACACCCCACATTGGGGTGCTAAGGGACAGTGATGAAAAATAATAACAAATAATATGCAAGTATAAATCTTAAAAACTTTAACATGGCAGGCATGTAAAGCATCAAATTCCACATAAAATGCTGACAATTTGATGCTTCTATCTCCAACCCTTCTTGAGTTATGTAACAAAACACCTCAAAACTGTCCCTTAACACCCCGTTTTACGGTACCTATTTTTTGTAAGTTGAATTATTTTTTTCATTTTGTAGCATCATATGCCTTCCATCTTTGAACTGTCATATTCAAGCACCAGAATAAGTATGGACTTGAACCTTTTCCAGTCTGGATGCCTGTATGGAAGTTGTGCAAAATCATGCAGTTGAAGGTATTGTAACCACAAATAAGAGCTCATGACTCAAGTCTCAACTTGTCCATAATTGGTTATCTTGATGTATACTTGTAGACCCTTCCTCTTACTTGGCACACAGGCATGGTGTCACAGTGTTCTAAAATTGGATTTCAATTGGGTGTCCCAATAAAAAAAATCTGAAGACAAAATGAGATAGATTTAGTCTTTCCGCAAAACTGCATAATGCCATTTTTACCTCAGATTTTGTCAGAACCTTCACAGGATCTGAAATGAAATGATGTAGAGTAGATGCATCAACTGTCAAGTCATGCGTAACCTGGCAGCTGGCTGTTGAATCAAACTTTTGACATATTTTTTTAGCAAAGATGAAATAAAGCCACTTGTCATATTTTTAGGATGAAAACATTTTCCCCATCATGTGTGGTTATTCACCTAAAATTCTGAAACATGGAACACTGTCATACCAGCATTCCATCATGTCAACCAGCATTCCGCAGCATGTTAGCAGAAGCAGCAGCATGTTATAAGTATATGAAAGATCCAAATAGGTTGTAGGTTGGTAGGTATTGGTACTAAGTTTAACTTAATAGGTTAGTAGGCAAGGTTAGGATTAATTTTAGTTGAGCATCAAGATAACCATTACGAACAAGTAACAAAATCCTTACCTACCCTTGAAAGCATTGCTTCAATCACATCATCACGAAGAACCAGACAAAATTTTTGCACATTCTTACACTATTTGACATCCTGAATCCAGATATGATGCTTTCATGTGGCGCAAATACAAGAAAAACGAATGTAACGGAAGTTAGCAGGGATTCAGCAGGGGTTCAGCAGGGATTCAGCAGGGATCGACGGCCCCTACGATTTCGCTGCATTTTGGTGGAGAGGTGCAGAATGGTGTCCTCTATCGAAAATCCTAGTGCCAAAATGCGGGGAATCCATCAGGGGGGCCACAAATCCCAAAAAACAGTATGCCCTCAGGGCACAATCGACGAACTTTGAAAACCCTACTTCTAGCCGTCAAAACAGCTAAAAATGCACGTCATTCGAAAGAGGACAAAATTTTACGTGCAACGGTACCAAATTTAGGGGGCTAGCGCCCCCCTGAACCGAACAAAACAGCTTCAAATATATGGGCCCGGGAGTATGCCCTCGGGGCATAAATAAACGTTTTCAACAATTTCAGGCCTATAACATCGACAAAATCCAGCAATGCATGAATAATCAAACCCGTGCGTATTCGTATCAACGGCGCCACAATTGTAGATCAGACCTTTTCTGAACAAATGCCACCACAATTTTAATTGATAAGGGATTAAAATGGCATGAGCATCAACATCTTGATTTTTTCTAAAAGATAGCGATAACTGATAACTAATAACTTACCATTCATTTTGAAATCACGGCGGTAGGTACACCAACACATGGCACTGAAAACAGCAAAAGACGGAATGGCGGAATGTCGTATGGAGCCCTAAAACGCAGCTCGAATTGAGCCCGAAAAGGAAGACGAACTGATGCCGCTTTCGGGGCTAATGTACTTTGAGCCCGAAAAGGGCGCCTAACTGATCCCGATTTTAAAATCATACAGATTTGAGCCCTGTTTTGGCACTCATATGAGCCCTTATTCAAAAATGTTCTCAAAGTGTTTTCTGAGTGCTTGTGCACGGCACCCTACTAACCGGTCTCTAGTGATGTGCCAATTTTGAGCACAATCGGCCCAGCCGTTCTCGAGATCTGGAATCGACAACCTGCACGTGCGCACGTGCAAAATGGGTCCCAACTGACTTTTGCACGGCACCCTACTAACCGGTCCCTAACCATGTGCCAAATTTGAGCGCCATCGGTCCAGCCGTTCTCGAGATTTGGAATCGACCCCTGCACGTGCGCACGTGCAGCAGCACCCCAACTCTGGCACATGGATATGCATTGCCTAGTGGGTGCCTACCTACATGCCAACTTTCAGCGCAATCGGCCGAGTAGTTACCGAGATATTGCAACAATTACAAAAGTGACACCTCTTCGTTTTGCACGTGGCACGCGCATAAGGGGTCACCCACATGCATCGGCAATAGTCCAATACTTGGTAGAAGGAATGAAGCTGCCCTACAAAAATTACCGCGTGTAAATCGGTCAAGTGGTTGCTGAGATATAAGTCTCGCAAAAGCGTGACCACGGCCGGCCGGCCGGCCGGCCGCTCATACTCAGAAATTTCCGTTAATCTAAGGAAAGACTACGCTCGCTTCGCTCGCTCCGTAATGAGACTCCGCTCGCTTCGCTCGCTCCGTAACCACGCTGTGACTATATGGCTGCTGACACCAGAAGGCAAGTGGCTTACAGGTGGCATAGAACGTGTCACGATACCCAATAAATAATGCGTACTGGTGTTCACCAATCGAGATCGACCAGATCGGTTCCCAAGTGTTCCATTACAAACATTGTGAAGTCAACACTAATATTGGCAAGTTTTAGCTGATTCGAACTTTGAAATGGCTAAGCTTAGATGACTGCCGGTCAGCGAACCGTTTCTGGTAGGGTGCTCTAGAGACCTTATCCCGGTAGACCCAGTGACCTGACCCATATTGCCGGCCCTGCCAGCTGACCGGCCTGCCTGACGCCGTCACCTGCATGGTGGCCCACCACGACTCCGACCGGGAGGAAGCGCCATCTTTACTCATCCTTGGTGACGACGGTGGCGACATCTATATCTTGCGCTTTCTCCGGCCAACTTCGTCGCTATTCAAAAAACTGGTGATCGACCGAAAGCAGGTTATGGTTTGGCAGGTGAGTAGACCAGTGTCCTTTGCAGTCGGTGATATTATTGACTGTGATAATCAATATTTGTGACGAATCTAGGTGGGGAGTATGAGGAGTGACTTCCGTCCGAAAAGCAAAACCAACTGACGGCCCATGCATGCTTCATTGTTGTTGTTGTTGTTGTTGTTGTTGTTGTTGCTGTTGTTGTTGTTGTTGTTGTTGTTGTTTGTCTAAAGATCTGAACTGCTTACTGTGTACCTAGGTACTAATATCTTATCCAAAAAGATTTAAGTTACTTCACACCGTTCCGTCTTTTTCATCCTCAGGATAGTCAAATTCTTCTCCTCTACGCCTCAACCCCCTGTTCCCAGCTAGACGGGCAACTTTATCGCATGAGGGAAGCGCCCCATACGAGCAGGCCTGTAGTCGGGTGTGGTGTCAGGTTGCTGGACTGGACGGGCTCAGCCCCGGCGGATCACCGGGGTGCCCGCCGTGACCAATGTCTTTCCCTAATTCCTATCATCCCTCCGGGTTTGAAATGGTCTCGTCAGACCGAAAGGGCCTAAACCAACAAAACAAACAGCTTAATTTGTACTTGTACTTGTACAAGCAACTTACTGTACTTGTATTTTTATGATCAAATGATTATAACTGAATCCAATCAGGGTTTGTGGCTAAGACTTGGTTTGATACCGTTCACATAGTGTTGCGACTTTCTTAGGTTCCCCTACCTAGTTTATGCTAAATATTTTACCAGAAGGAAACGGTGGCGTAGTTAGGGTTGCCAGTGCAATTCCACTCAGACTTCGTACATCGCTAGTAAATGTTTGAATGGTTACGACTGAAATTCGGTACGGGTAGTTCCGTCTTACAATTCTTATTACTACTTGAAGCTGGAACTTGGAAGTATCGGCGTGTCCATCTCTTAACTCTATTGGTGGAATATCGGACTCCCGGTAATGGGTGCCTGGGTTCGACCTCTCGTGGACTTATCCCATGAGACTCCGAGCAAGGGTGACGTGTGCCTGCAGTCGGTAGGAACTAGGAACAGCTTTAGCTACTTGAAATGCGTGAGTGAAGCAGAGCGTGCCCAGTTTTATGATCGTGCCCAACTTTGGTATCTAAATTTTGTAACGCCAATACCAGGAGTTTCCCGATGGGGTGAAATGGCCAAAACCTGCGCAATAAGCTCTGGCTTAGCCCGGGCCCTAAGTTGGCCAATCCAGTGGCAATGGTAAATGGCAAAACATTAACAACCGAATCATCGAATCATCAACTATCATCGCCTAATCATCGAATAATGAATACATTCTAAATGCTATCCTATCGTTGGTCGAACGAATCTTTAAAACAAAACCGGTCCACTACTCATGCATTTGATGTAACTAGTAATCTCCACATACTGCTCAATGGTCACAAATTTTCTTTGGTTACTTGAGTTGGGCTGCAGGTTCTGACAGATACGCGTTAGTCGAGAGAAGATCCTGTGTAGCTAAATGTTGGTATCATAATAGTTATATGTACTTACCATATTTTTTCGATATCCACAAAATCACGTTTCAAGCATTTTATCATCATCAATCATTACTATAAGCATGATAAGCATGTATTATTATAAAATAATTATCAGCATTATATTATCATCACTTCGTGATAAATCATTTATTATAGGCAAAAATAGTGCACGTTATTTTCGAGCGTGATAGTAAGCTGCTTGCAGGTTACGTCAGTCCACATCAACTCGCTTCGACGCCGATTCTCAAAATCGATTTAATATCATTTGTCAAGTGGTCATGGTCATTGGGACCGCAGTCGAGTTTCTAAAGCACACAAGCAATAATGAGTGCCTATATAGAACCTATGCAGTCTACACAGTACACATCTGTGTAAGAAAATGTAGCCTGGTGAAGCCAAACATTTATTTGATAGAAACGCAAGAGGACGATACTTCAATAAGGAGAGACGCGATTAATTGTGGCAAGCCTGCGCTCTAAAACGATGAGTCCTCAGTCAACACCTGTTTGACTATCCAAGTGCATGAATGCATATTGGTGCTAAGATAAAGACGCCCTTTCATCAAGCTCAGCCCAGCAACATGTCCAAAGTGAATCAACTAGTAGAAATACCGAGAGCGTCACTCTGCAAGTACCTCAGTAGCACTATTCAGTTCATCGAATACCATTTCTGGTGCCCGCTTTATTGCCCGCTATTGTCTAGTCCACCTCGCTATCATCATCATCATCATCATCATCATCATCATCATCATCATCAGTTGAAATGGTCACTCACAGCTCACAGCAATCTGTGACACCACTGTGTATGGTGAAGCGGCCTGATCTTCATTGATGCGTGTTTTAAGGAGTATTTTTCACCTTTCCAGTCCTTCCATACCAGTCCTTTCCAGGCGGGAATCGTTGCCGTCTTACTGTACTTGCCAAGAAGATTGGCATTAAAGCAGTCCTTAAACCACCATCCGTTTTGAAACTGAACCGCACAGTTGGGACTTGTCTTATCATTGTCTCGATCTTTTGTAGTGAATTTCATGCCATTTACATATGCCAGCGAATTTCCAGCGGTTCCGTCATACTTGCCGATTGAGAGGGCGAACTGCTGCTCTTCTGTACCGACCGAAAACGGGGTGTAGGTGGCGTAGGCCGTGCCGTTCTCCCAGTCCTCCAGATCCACTCTCAGTTGAACCTGGTCCAGGCTGGTCAGCAGGTTCAGGTACTCGTTGCCCAGCCAGAACTCGGCGCTGAGGTTGCCGAAGCCCCACTTGTAGCTCTGCCAGTTGAGGTTGAAGTCCTGGTGGTGCGGCACGTCGTCGCGTCGGGAGATGACCGTCCAGCCGCCGCCGTCGGTCTCCATGTCGCAGTAGACGCGGATGCCGCCGCCGTTGCCGCAGGTGGGCGGGTAGACGGTGTAGGTGCCACTGAGCCTGTGCCTCTGCTGGACGGCCGAGCAGTCCTCGGGCCGCCACTCGCCGTCCGCCCGCTGTGCCAGCCGCGCCTCCAGTCGGCCGTCCAGCTGCGCCAGGTGCGCGGAGAGCTGCGACAGCCTCTGCTCCACAGCCTGGAGCCGCTCCGGGCCGGCTCCGATCGCCGACTCCAGGGGAATGTCGTGCGTGCCGGCGCCGCCCGGACTCAGCCGCCAGCTCACCAGCAGGACAAACACCGAGACGGACGGCCACATCGCCGCGAGCAGAGCAGCGGCCAAGCCGACGACAGTCACGGGTTGTGGTGACCTGACGCCGGCGCCGCCTGACACTTTATACCTCGGCAGAGCCACCGGGTAGGAGGGGTGTGGCTAGCGAAAACAGTCCCTGACACAACTGGCGGCTCAATTAATTATACACAGCGCAGCGTCAGGGGCATCATAGAGCTGTCGACGCTCCGGGTCGTTTGTTTATTGAGCTGCTCCCGTCGCTTCTCATCCGTTCATCCCGCTCGGAGATCATTTAGACCGCCGCCGCGCTAATGTCAGCCGCCATCGGATGATTACTTTTCCTTCGCCCTAATATAAATAGAGTATCTGCTTTGTGTGCCGTTCTTGAAGCTTTATACACCGGTTAACAAGCATCCCAACAAGACAGAAGGAAACAAATTGAACATAACTTAATGGAAACAATCATTCGACAACCAGCTGTCGATCCAAATGTGAAGGCCATGTACTTCCCTTCTTCAGTGAATTCTGCTCTTTAAATAACAGTCGTGTTCGTCGGAAAAGATCAAAGTTCATCTTCAATGGGGGGGGGGTTGATGGGGGTTGATGCAGCCCCCCCCCCCAAGGGTTTTCACAAATAACGTTAAAACGGCGGCGCGTAGCGCCGCCAAATTTTGCATATTCTCTTGGGCAACATTTTCGCACCTTTCCTGAAAGTTTGGAGTCCCAGTCTTTTCAGGTCAGGTCACCAGGTCACAAAAACCGGTACAAGGTCAGGGGAAAATTGGACTAACAAAGTATATCATTCGATGCGCACGGACGTCCTGAGTTCACTGGTGCTTTTATTTTTGCTCTATCTTTACTAAGTAAAAAGTTATAAGCGAAAAACGTTTGACATGTTTTAGCAAAATTTTTACACTCATACCCCCAAAAAAACCCCTAAATATTGACATAGAGTCACCAAACTTTCACAGGTGCGAGATCTCCTATGGACCCACCTACCCTGTAATTAGGGCTTTTGTAAGCGCCATAGGAGCCAATCGCGAGGGGGGGTCGTACCAACCCCCCTCGCCGTCCGTGTTATGGAAAAGGCCCTCGCCTGGCGAGGGTTAAGATACCAAAACAAGGTAGATATTCGAAAATCGGACGCCCTAATGGATCATTCGATGCATCTTGCGCGATTGAGCATGGATCGGTCTTCAAGCTAGTGACCGAGAACGAGGTGATTAGTATCAAAAGCTGGTGACCGTACCTGTGGCTATTCCAACGCTCAATCCGAAAGTAATTGGTGTCATTCATTGTTGAGGAAGCAGATTGATGGGACGACATGGGAAGCTGGTAGAATACGAAAACCACCAGCTCCACTTAATTTCTCTCCATCGAGTGACAAATTTCAGCGGCAACGTTTGCTCGGCGTAAGCAAATAAAACTCGGCGTAAAAGATGCACAGAAGCCTATTTCAAGAGGTCTACAAAACACGCACCCAACTAAGCTAAGTGTAATAGCGCCACAGCCTGACCTTTTGTGAGTCGCGAATTTTGTGCGGAGCTATTTCAAACGGCGTCCTTTGAAGCACAACCAAAGGCAGGTGGTGCTAGAGCAGCGACCCTCCAAAGTGTTTTATAAGTCCACGGCTTTCGCGTTCCTTTGAAACAATGCTACACAAGGTTTTCAAGGTTTAGTGGGTGACATTCTAAATCCAAGTTGGATGTGTGTTTTCAATATAACTATCTGGACCCCAAGTAGTATATGAATATTGCTATTCATTCATTCATTCATATTTATTTATTAATCTATCTATAAGCACCTACGAACATGTGTTTTCTAGACACTGGGTGTCATATATTGTATGTCAGTCGTCATCCTACAATCAAAATGTCGAAATTCGGTTGCATTGGTTATACGCGGCCTTCACAGCATGTTGTGCATTCGAATTTCGAGCCTTTGTTGAATCCGAACAAGCACTTGCTCAGTTACACGAAAAACGACTTCATGCATATATATTGGGGATGAGAATAAAACAACAGTTTTAAGCACCCTAAATCATTTTAGAAATAATTAAACTCTGTCCTTTCATCAGTTCCGACTTGAAAAATTCCAGAGACCATCAAAGGTTTAAATTTAATTAAAACTTGATTGGCCTGGTTGACGCCCCAGAGTTTGTCAAGTGGGGGAGAGTTTTCTAACATGACATAAAAACGGGAGATTAAAACAGACTTAGGTGATCTTGAAATAGCACCGCAAAGCAGCTGCCTATAATTAGTAGCCTACTTATACTGCCTATATAGCGACAGACAAAGTGCTTAAGTTCACGTGAAAAGGCGTCCATGTACAACATAAATTGTTATGATAGTCAAAAACAATTTGCATGCATTATTTCAACCTTCTAATGTTGGTTGTGAACTTATTATGAGTGGAGACAGACTTTGTTATCGGTATTTCGAAAGCGATGCCGACTCTGGTCTGTATTTGTATCAAAACACTAGTACAAAAAAGATGCATAGTGGCAAATCAAGTAAAGCTTCAGTGCGAGCCCGAGGTCTGAACCAACCAATCGCCTTTCGCTCTGTACATACGAGTTTTGCTCTGTAATAATTTTTAGTGCCAATAGTTAACCCGCGCCGGGGCAGGAGACGTTTTTATTTTACCCTCCCCTATAAACGGTTTTCCCGTTAGTTGAAAAAAATACATCTTCATTTTATCCGCACGACCTCCATGTGGCTATTTAAGAACTTTATGTGAGGTATTTTCCCAGTATCGGGTGTCCTGAGGCCTTTCCGACACCTATGCTGTCCACCACCCGGTCGCGTGTGACTGCTGACCTGCCTTCGCTGACAGGAGATGTCCGAACACTCGGGTCACGTGCAGCTGGTGACGCTGAGGTCACGACACACCAGTCCTGTGACCTCGATCGGTTTCTGCGCCAAAAACCAGACCGTCATCTCGTCAGCGGAGGACGATGTCTCCTCCGTTATCATGCAGCAGCTCAACTCCCGGTGGAAGGACTACGTGTTCGCCGTTCCCAAGGTAAATATAGAAGAAAAAAAAACTCTACCCACGTCCAATAATTGTCAACTTTATACTGTTGGAACACACACTTGCCATTTGTATCGGTATCGACAGAATCTACACATGCCATCTGTAATAAACACCTGAAAAAGTTACTCCCGAGCGAAAGGGATTGACATAAAATGCGTCGTCTAAAGCTGACCATCCACTGGTTCCTGATTCGTTTTATCCTTGACGGGGTCACACAAACCTGGTAATGTGTTTTTCTCAAATATATTGCACTCGTTGTGAAGTATATAACAGTGGCTACATTTCCATGACACAAGCTAAGCCAATTTTACAAAATGGATTTACTTCATCATAGCATTTAGGCAGCATTTAAAAATGTAAATATAGGATTAGGTGCTAGCTAAAACCATTACGATCGTTTTTGCATTAGTTGAATAGTATCCAAGAAAAACGCACGTGAAATTTTTCCAAATCGATTTAGATGTGTCACGGAAACGTAGTGAGTGGCCTTTACTGCAGGGACTAATTGGACTTTGACACTGCCTCGAGTTGTTTATCTAGCCTCTCATGTTGAATTTGATTCACCGCTCCTCCCCGTCTCCGATCAGGGTGTGCGCGTGCTGGACTTTTCGTGGCGCCGCCAGCTGCTGGTGACCGGTGGGGAGGACCGACTGGTGCGCCTGTGGAACCCCGTGGTGACCGCCCGCCCGGTGGCAACACTCACCGGTCATTACAGTCGCATTGTGGACGTGGCCATGCACGAGTTTCAGGCGGCAGTGATCAGCGTGGACATGGACGCCGTGAGTCAGAAGTGGGAGGAATGTACTATGTCAATACTACGTCGCCGTTTCAACGTTAGGCAAAATATCTTAACCTTCCAGGCGGTGGGGGGGACATTTTTTTGCCCCCCCCTTTAGTTTTTTCGATATATCTTGAGAACCGCTGCGCCGATCGTCACCAAACTTTCAGGACCCTCCCGTGAATAGCTATTGCACATTGTGACCAAAAGTTTTTCCAAAGTTGGTGATAGGGTGGACGCTAATGACGTCAGAGTGACGTCATTTCTGACATTTTCGACCCAAAAAAAGGTTTCGCGAGAAGAGGTGTCAGGCCTACAGCTTTAGAGATACAGAAAAATATTTCGACATAATAGGTGTAAAATTTAGAGGGCTACAAACTGCTATCTCGGATTTTTGATTTTTTTTGGATTTTGACCCCCAAAAATAAAAAAATAGATTTTTTGAATATAATAGCCAAAAAATCCAAAAAGTTTTTTGAATTTCGAAAAAAAACGGAAGATATGTGATAGTCCTTACCACCTTCTATCTACATACCACATTTGAGATCGATACCTCTTTTTTGGCCAAGTTATAGTGAAAAAACTGTTCAAAATTGATGACGTCTAACCCTAGAACGCCTAGGGGGGTTGTATCAACCCCCCCTGAGGTTTTTTCGAAGTGCACGCTAAACGGCTCGTCGTAGCGGGCTGAAATTTTCAATACCCTCTGGGGCAACCTTTGCGCATCTTTTGCCGAAAAAAATTGATCGGGTCATGTCAGGTCACGGAGTTATGACGTCATAAGAGGTACAGCCTCCGGCCGGATTTTCACAAACTGAGTGCCAACGCCCGAGGTTTCCTGCCGGTGGTACGGGCATCGGTTGATGGATCGTGATGGAACTTCCCATGCATGTTGGGGCAAGTATTGGCTATCATATGGTATAAGAAATTTGACCGGGTCAGGTCAGGTCACGGAGCTATGACGTCACAAGAGGAACAGCGTCCGGTACTATTTTTGAAAAGCGCCCGAACCACTATTTTGCTAATTTTTGTCACCTCAATGGGAATATGCAGCAATATTAGCTTCTATAGGGAGCAAATGGACCTCCCAAATCCAAAAATACAATCAGATTTCAAAAATTTAAATTTTGATTTTTCGAATTTCTGCCGCCGACTGTGACCTTGCCGACTTCCGGCGCTCCCAACGCGCCATTTTTAGAGCTAGGGAAACGAAATACATACCAAACGATAGAGAATTGATCAAGGAACACGAGAGTGAAGGTTTCAAGTCGATATCTCCCACCGTTTTGCCGCAATCGCCGCCGAAAGTTGAAAAAGGTCTATTTTTCCGAAAATTTGACCTTTGACCGGTCAAAAGTAGGTCAAATGTTGACCTAGGACCAAAAAATATACCACCAATCGCGAGATCTCGTTGAGAGCAATCCGTTGGTTTTTTCCGCTAAGCTCTACGACCTTCCGTTTCGAAACGCCAGGGGGCGGGGGTCGTAACAACCCCCCCCACCTGGTCGTTCGTGTTATGAGAAATGGCCTGGTCGTGCGAGGACTAATTTTCAAACTCAATTTTTAGCAATTCTAGACCTCGTAGCGCAAAACAAAGACCACCATTAGACTCCCCGTGACGGGCTGCATCGAATTGATACCCATTTTATGCAAAAATATCAACTTTGAAATTTGACCTTTTTTGACCTGACCTTGACCTGACCTCCACCAGAAAGTGACCTAAACCGCACCTGATGGTCTTATAACCAACACCATTGAGTTGGAAATGGATACTGGCCATAAAACATGCATCGCACAACCTTAGTAAAGTTGGGTTCATGTGGTGACCCCTGGTGACCTTTGGTGACCTGACCTGTGACCTGACCTGGTATGACCAGTGGCCTCTAATAGCAACATATGTACTAGACAACTGACGCCCTATCGCTGATTTTCGACAAAATGCATTTTACTCGGTGTTATAGCGCTTTCCCTAAAAGCCCCGTGAAGTGTGAACGGTGAAACATTTTATCGTTGACCTGACCTGTGACGTCATCGGTGACCCCGAGGTCAATGAAATTTGGTTTCCTTTGACAAATTTGACAGGGCTATCGAACACCGTTTGAATTTTCCGGATACGTCCAGTAGTTTCGGAGGGGGGGGGCAAAAAATGCCCCCCCCCACCGCGCGGAAGGTGGCCGGGAGATCAACCGCCTGCCGGGCCTCGCCGGACCTATTGGTTTTCTACATACACGCCGGCCGAGGGGGGGGGGGGGCGGGTACGACCCCCCCTCGCCGTTTCGCCCCTGGTGGAGCTAGCGCGTCGCGGAACAAACGAGCGTGTGCGCCGTTACGAGACGCAGAGATTGGTACCCGATTTTAAGGTCCTAGGTCAACCGGTGACCTCTGAGGTCAGGTCAAGTGCCCCAAGGTACGGTTCAGTTTTTGGTGAATAACTTCGCAAAAAACGGCCGCAGAGCGCCGATTTTGGCAGCATCGTGTTCGTCTTGCTCAGGCGCGTCGAATGATATACTTTTTGTCCGGGTCAGGTCAACTTAGGGTGTTGACCTCAGGTCAAGGTCAGGTCAGCACCCCCAGGTCACGAAGCTGGTCGAAAGAGGTCATGTCGCATATCATTCGATTCGGCAGGTCTTCCTGAGTCCATTGGTGACTTTCCCGACTCGCTAGCTCAATTTGATCAAGAGTTATTGACGAAAAACTAATATGACCTTGATGACGTCATAAATGACGTCATGCAAGGTCAACATTGCAAAAGTGACGCGTCTAACCTTGCAAGGAGTGCATCAAATCACGATTCTGTGTGCTTGAGATAGTTGGAGATCGTTCCCGGCTCCAGAATAGCAGTTTGAATTTTTCCCCATTGACTTATAATGGTGAGGTCACGAAAATGACCTGACCTCATATGACCTTTAGGAAAAATCCGAGATATACAAGTTGTGGGACTCATAATGGATACTAGATCCTGCAAGTTTCATTTCCCTGTGACATCTCCTCTGGCAGTGAGAGCGTTGCGAAGTTGCGACATCTGAAGACCGTGCAGAGGTTCACTTATGACGTCATAGGTCAGTGACCTGACCTGACCCAAAAATGCGGTTGGTGTCAAAAGATGCGGCTTGGATCAAAGGTCAGGTATGCCAAGTTTTAGCTCTCTATCGCCAGCGTGTTCGGAGCTATCGCGAAAAAACCCTATGGGGGGGTGGTACCCGCCCCCCCCCCCCTCGGCCGGCGAGGGTTAAGCGCCATGATATTCCAAATTCATCTAATTATAAAAAAAAAATCATATGCTTGATACATTTGTGAATTATGATCACGGAGCTATATAAAGCTGACTGCTGCTGATGGTCAGAGGCTCAGCGCTGACCGGTCGGACTCTGCCCGCAGGTGGTGAACGTCTGGGACGCTGACGAGCACGTGCTGCTGCAGTCGATCCTGCTGGCCTGGCCGCCCGAGCGCCGCCTGCTGCAGGCAGAGTTCGGCACGCGCTCCATCGTCACCAGTACGCCGCACCACCGCTCCGTGCTGGTGCTCTCCAGTGACGTGGTGAACCAGCTGCTGGTGCGGCAGCCCTGCCGACGTCGCCCTCCTGACGGACCCGGCGCCAGCCGTCAGCAGGTGAGGCGGGCTTGGGTGTGTGAATGGCGTGGGTGTGTAAATGGCGCCGTATGCTGGCTCTTACAGACCCGTAAGTAGGAGACGTCAGCACTCAGGTATGGTGCGATTAGCTAAACTGTCCCCTGTCAGCCCTCTGACAGCACCTCCACGGCTGCAGGAGCGGCCCGGCTCTCGTCTATCGGCCGCCTCCGGGGACCCACGCAGCCGGCGCGCCAGTCGGCGATCCTCGGCGGCTGTTCCGAGACGCTCTGCCGCCGCCGCCGCCGCTGAGACCGCCGTCAGAGCAGTAGGGGCACTGAAGAGCCCCCGACCGTCGTCACCACCGTCACCACAACCAGCACCACCGTCACCACAGGCCAGTTCCAGCCCGGAGGAGCAGGAGAGGAGCGAACAGGAGGATCGCGCGGCCATCGAGAGCTACCTCCGCGCCATGGCCGAGGCAGAACCGACCTACTTCGAGGTGAGCATACCGGCGATTCCGCGGCCGGCTCGCAACAGCCTGGTGACAAACCGACTGCTGGGGCGGCAGCAGGACGCCACGCAGCTGGTGCGCGACTGCACGCCGTTCAAGGCGCTGCGGCTGCACCCGCTGGCGCCGCTGCCACAGTCCGCCGGACTGATCGTGTCAACGCGTATGCGCCGCCTCGGTCTGCTGTGTAACTCGCTGGAGGAGGTGCTGGAGATGAAGCTGCCGACGGGGCGGCCCGGCGCGAGCGTCAGCGGTAGCGGTAGTGGAGCACACTCCAAGTCCTCGAGCCTGTCTTCGTCAGTGTTGACGTTACAGAGACAGAAACAGCGCCGTCGGGACATTAGCCGCGCCAGTCTGTCGGGAGTTAGTGAGGGCTCCTCGCTGACGGTCGGCTCCATCCACTCCTCCTAGACAGTGAGAGAGAAGGAGAGAGAGAGCGAGAGAGAGAGAGAGAGAGAGGGAGAGGGAAAGAGAGAGAGAGAGAGGGAGATAGAGAGAGAGAGAGGGAGAGGGAGAGAGAGGGAGATAGAGAGAGAAAGGGAGAGCTGACTTGTACTCTTATTTCTAGACGGCAGACGAGTTTCACCAACTTGGTAGCGATGAATACCAATCGACAGAAAATTGCTTCTGGGATTCGAATGTATTATTTTGTGTAGTCAAGAAATGGATAAATGTGAGCGTGTCAGTGGACTGCCCACACCGAACATGCATTTTGTGCTGTCGACACCTGATGTCTGGTTGTGGTGTCGATATGTGACCGATATACATTGTCGCCTGTCTGGGCAATATCAGCAGGCAGGGGAGGGCAAGTTTTGCGCCGTGTGACCACGCACTGGGGATATTTGGTCAGAATTTGTAGAAAATACACATGTGGCACGCCTCAAGGCTCACTATATTTGCATTTGTTCTTGTGGTTACCTATGAGCTGCATCCTTTTATCAACCGTAGGCTAAGCTGCTATATTTCCATGAATATGACTGCATAAGAGTACATGTTATTATATGAATCACGAGTCAGAAGAAGATACGTGTGCAAACGGCGCAGCCCTACGCACGCGCCGTTATCAATGTGAATGACAACTGCAGTTGAAAGGCCAGCAGCTTAGGCATCCAGACAATGGGTATGATTCGTTACATTTTATTACGGAGCGAGCGAAGCGAGCGTAGTCTTTCCTTAGATTAACGGAAATTTCTGAGTATGAGCGGCCGGCCGGCCGGCCGGCCGTGCGGACGCTTTTGCGAGGCTTATATCTCAGCAACCACTTGACCGATTTACATGCGGTAATTTTTGTAGGGTAGCTTCATTCCTTCTACCAAGTATTGGACTATTCCCGATGCATGTGGGTGACCGCTTATGCACGTGCCACGTGCAAAACGAAGAGGTGTCACTTTTGTAATTGTTGCAATATCTCGGTAACTACTTGACCGATTGCGCTGAAAGTTGGCATGTAGGTAGGCACCCACTAGGCACTGCATATCCATGTGCCAGAGTTGGGGTGCCGCTGCACGTGCGCACGTGCAGGGGTCGTTTCCAGATCTCGAGAACGGCTCGACCGATTGCGCTCAAATTTGGTACACAGTTAGGGACCGGTTACTAGGGTGCCGTGCACAAGTCAGTTGGGACCCATTTTGCACGTGCGCACGTGCAGGGTGCCGCTTCCAGATCTCGAGAACGGCTGGGCCGATTGTGCCCAAATTTGGCACATCGCTAGAGACCAGTCAGCAGGGTGCCGTGCACAAGTCAGTTGGAGGTACCCCCTCGAAATTTCGCACGTGCAAGACTCACCCCCTCGCTCGCTCCGTTAGTCGCCCCAAAAGGCGCTATACTGGTCTTACTTAATAAATTACAAGTTGTCTGCGTGTCCGTCAGCCGTATGTGTCTTCTTGCGCCGGAACGGCGCCGCGTATCGACGTGAATTTTGGTGACCACAAACTTTGGGTGGGGCGGACCATCGTATCAAAAGATGGGCGCAATCGGACCACGGGTGCGGCGTCAGCGCGTGCATCTCTGCCCCAGGCTGGCCGAGGCCGGCGCCGAGCAGAGAGCACGCGCTCTAAGCTCATTTTCTTCGCTTGCCAAACTGAGTGAAAACGATGAGAGCCAGCTCGGAAAGTCAACTCTGTGGATTTAAAGAATA
Source organism: Amphibalanus amphitrite (assembly GCF_019059575.1). NCBI lineage: Eukaryota > Metazoa > Arthropoda > Thecostraca > Balanomorpha > Balanidae > Amphibalanus > Amphibalanus amphitrite. The sequence goes on along the minus strand of NW_024882540.1, from coordinate 46,285 downwards.
CAGGTTTTCGATTAGCATCAGGTATAGGTGCAGGTACAGGTATTAGGCTCAGGTTTCACCAGTAAATAAAATAAATTTATTACCGAGCAAGCGAAGCGAGCAAAGTGCGAGCGAAGCGAGCAAAGTGCGAGCGAAGCGAGCAATTTTTCGGATCTGCAGCGCTCCTCGAAAAGCGCATATACCTACATGCCTACCATACAGCTAAATGAAGTAAGTAAACAAACTTAACCCTACTGGCATAAACATACAAGTTTTAACAACCAAACTAATAATCCCCTTATTCCTTAAACATTTATTTATTTATTATTTATTTGACATCGTAGGCTCATTCCACAAAAATGGCTATTCCTGAACCAGGGTCGCAATATAAAATGATGGGTGTCGTGGGAAAAACATACGCACGCACGCACACAGACATTCGTTCGCAGTCACTCTCTCACAAACGTGTCGTCATGAAGTATTGCTAACGGTCGGCCGCCTGTTGTCGCAACAAGTGCCGGCGCAACTCTGCCTTGAACGCGCGCAGGTTCAGGTCACACATCGCCGGTGGTAGGCTATTAAAAGCTGTCACGGCGGTAAAGAGGAATCGTCTCCTCCCGGACTCCGATTTGATTCTGGGCACATGTAGCATATCTATCTGTCTTGTGGCTCGCTGATGTACGTCACGTCTATGCACTATTCTACTCGCGATTGACTCGGGCTGCGCAGTGACCAGCATACGTTTCACATTTTGGGCTCTGGCCGCCGTCTTACAAGTCAGATCAGGCTCATTTTTGGTTTCCACACTCGTGAACAGATGCTCTAGATACCTTGAGGGTACCAAACTTGTACTTTGATTTTCAGGTCAGGGTCAGGTCATCACAGGTCACGAAAATATTATATCATACGTCGGTCACGTGACACATGTTTTATGGTCCATTTAGGCCATAGATTTCGAATTTGATGTCGTCTGTGTCATTCAAGGTCATTTTGAGTCAAAATTAGCTTAGGTCAGGTCACTTTCAGGTCAAAAAAGGTCAAATTTTGAAGTTGAAATTTTTCAACAAAAAAGGTGTATATTGGATGCAATTTGAGCTCAGGAACACGATGGTGCCATTTATATTGGTGTACGATGCCAAATACGTACTTAAAAATTGATTTGAAAAATTAATAATTGTGAATTTTTTGCAATAATGCGTATAACTTGGCCATTTTTGAAGATATTTAGCTAAAACTTGCTAGAGTTAGTCATAATCATGCGTTCTGTCACATATATTCCGGTTTTTTCGAAAAGTCAAAAACTTTTTGAAAAAAATATAAAAATATAAATTTTGAATATTATTATATAAAATTTTCAAAATTTTCAAAATTTCGAAAATCCGAGATAGCAGTTTGATAGCGCGGTCAATTCTGAGTCCTTTCATGCAAAGAAATTGGATCTAGCTTAAAAACTTAGCTCTTGGGAGCGATTGCCGTGGTTCAATGTTTTGCGTCGAAATCGGACGAACATGACGTCACTCTGACGTCATTTCCGGCCGACCTATGGTAGCTACGAAGTTCAAATTTTGACACAAGGTGTCAAATTGATGCAGCCGAAGGTACTGAAAGTTTGGCGTCGATTCGTCAAGCGGTTTTGAAGTTATTGCAGAAAAACGGGAGGGGGGGCTATAAATAGCCCCCCCCCCCCAGTGGGGCGCGGGTTAATAATGTGTCTCAATGCTTCTAAATCCTCTGCCGCTCATTCTCCGTCACTATCCACCCTAATCTGTGTTTTCATTTAAGAGTAGCGAACTAACTTTCAACACGGCATTGCCGTACAGTATGCACTCAGGCGGCTATAACCGTCAGAAGCGACATTGCGGTACAGTATGCAATCAGGCGTTTGATAGTTCTGTCATCTAGCGCGTAAAAGGAAAGGTTGGGCGGCGGACACGACATTGTGGTACAGTATGCACTCAGGCGGCTTTATTCGCCAGCACCGTCATTGCGGTACAGTATGCAATCAGGCGTTTGATGGCTCTGCCATCTAGCGCGAAACAGGAAAGGTGGAGTGGCCACGCAATGGATAGTAGCCGGTTCACGACGGCCATCTGGTAAGTACAAATTTGGTGCAGGTTTGGTGCGATTAGGTTTAGTGTGTTTCTTAGCAGCTATCAGCTAGGGTTACATTAATTGCTTATAGCTATTCCTGCTTTTTCATAGTATCAGACATTATTATCAATCAACCCTATTACTGGTGGGGTGGGGGGATCGGCCCCCACCTGGAGTATTTTTGCTGTCGATGGAAAATCGCCTTAGGGGTTGGAAATTTGGCGACTTTTCCTTAGCTAGAGGCGTATTCAGGATCAGTTTCTCGGGGTAAATCTGGTCACACTTAAAAAAAAAAAATAATTTCAAAACAAACGTGTCCATCTGTATGTGTGCATATGCCCTAGAGACAGTATTGCGGTACAGTGTGCATTCAGGCGGTGATACGGCAGACGCGGCACTGCGGCACAGCGTCCATTCAGGCGCTTGACGCTCCTGCCATCTAGCGAGTAAAAAGGAATGTTTGGGCGGCTTTGCGAGCCGCACTTATTAGTTATTGGGTAGGTATGCGCACTCGATTACCTACCTGGCAATCTTCAAGAGAACAACCTTTCACCATTTACAGCATTAATAATACCCATGATATTGAACAAACGAATGTGATAGAATACAATTAGAGTAGTTTACAGTGCTCATGTTAAGAACGTAGGTATGTTATGTTACGACTTACTGGTGGTTATAGGAATGCACTAGAGTAAGGTGGGAAAAGAGCCTATGAGAAGGGTATGGGAAGGGTGTAGGTAGGGTATAGGTAGGGTAGGACATGTATATGGGTAGAATAGCGCTTTTTTGCGGCGTTCCCGATTGGCGGCGGGCGGGCGGGCGATGCGGGCGATTTTCATTTTTTTTTGTGGCGTTTGCGGTTGGCGGCGGGCGGGCGGGCGCACGATGCGGGCGGTTTTCATTTTTCGAGGCGTTTGCGGTTGGCGGCGGTCGGGCGGGCGGTTTTCATTTTTTGCGGCGTTTGTAGTTGGCGGCGGGCGGGCGTGCGATGCGGGCGGTTTTTATTTTTTGCGGCGTTTGCGGTTGGCGGCGGGCGGGCGCGCGATGCGGGCGGTTTTATTTTTTGCGGCGTTTGCGGTGTTGTTTGCGGTTGGAGGCGGTCGTTTTTACTTTTGCGGCGTTTGCAGTTGGCGGCGGGCGGGCGGGCGCACGATGCGGGCGGTTTTCATTTTTTTCGAGGCGTTTGCGGTTGTCGGCGGTCGGGCGGGCGGTTTTTATTTTTTGCGGCGTTTGTGGTTGGCGGCGGGCGGGCCTGCGATGCGGGCGGTTTTTACTTTTTGCGGCGTTTGTGGTTGGCGGCGGGCGGGCGTGCAATGCGGGCGGTTTTTATTTTTTGCGGAGTTTGCGGTTGGCGGCGGGCGGGCGCGCGATGCGGGCGGTTTTTTGCGGCGTTTGCGGTATTGTTTGCGGTTGGAGGCGGTCGTTTTTATTTTTGCGGCGTTTGCGGTTGGCGGCGGGCGGGCGTGTTTTTTTTTTAAATAATTCAATGTCCAAACCTTTGGATTCGTAGTGCTCCTCGAAAAGCCATCCCTACCTACTATACAATTAAGAGAAGTAACTACCAAACACATCCCTACTTATATAAACATACAAGTTTTGACAACCAAACTAATGGCCCCATCAACCATATCTATCCAAACGTACAGTTATCGCGTAAACCTGTATTCTAGTCTTACTTAATAAATTTCAAGTTGTCTGTCCATCCGTCAGCCTTATGTGTCTTCTTGCGCCGGAACGGCGCCGCGTATCGACGTGAAATTTACTGGGCACAAACTTTGGGTGGGGCGGACCATCGTATCAAAAAATGGGCGCAATCGGACCAGGGGTGCGCCGTCGGCACGTGCAAAAGGGCGCTTCCATAGGGATAACACGGGGCTGGCTGACATGCCGATCGGACGAAAATTGGGCCTGCAGCGCTCCTTTCTCGAGCTTATTACTCGGCGAAACGAGGTGGCAGAGACATGCGGTTGCCACCAATGGATAGAGGAGATATGGAACTAGCGTATTGACATGGTTTCATAGTATAGCACGCGTCACGTGCAAGGCAATACCTCCGGTTGTGAAAAAATGACCGATTTCGTGCATTGCGGGAAGAAAACCGGTGCCGCTGGAAAACAGTTTGACGGAATGAAATCGGTGTGGTACCACTTTGCAGGTAAATGTACGTGCAATCAGAGGAAAGGAAATAAAAAGTGATGATCCGTACCATTTCCTTAATAATGAAAGATTTATTTGAAAATTTAATTCGCGTGGAGCGCGGTGTCCTTTACAACATCAAAACGTATTGAAAAAGCTTATAAATGGTTATGAAACCTACATATTCGGAAAGAGCATTCTTTTCTGACCAATATCCACCCAAAATATTATCAAAAAGTCAATAAACTTTTCTGAAAATGACTCAAGCATACGACCCTGTTTTGTTAACGTTACAGGTATTTTTCGACGAAATCCGATCGATGGCTTATGGCCGGCAGGTCATATAACTTTTGACAATAGCTATCAAACCATGGGCTGCAATGCACCACCCGCAAAGGGGAATTCCAAACACTGAAAATAAACGCCTACCAGTAAACAGCACATGATTGTACTAGGAATAACTCAGCTACTATTGGGCCGATTGCGCTGAAATTTGGACTGTGGGTGGAGGGGGCGCTAACCTGAAGATGCATGGTCATTTGTAACAGGTAGGGTGGATCGATTGCACGTGCGCACGTGAGGGGTCCGCTTCTACATCTAGAGAACGGCTGGGCCGATTTCGCTCAAATTTTGTTCACTGTTGGGGACAATTTAGAAAGGTGGCTGGCACAAGTCATCTGGAGTCTCAGCTAGCGCGTGCGCACGTGCAGCGGGCCAGTTTTATATCTCAAGACCGGCTGCATCGCATGCATCACCATCATACTTTACAGTTCAAAGTTTCTACACCCAACTAATGCATCCGTTAATCATACATATCAAAACATACAGTTATCGCGTAAACCTGTATTCTAGTTGAGATATACAGTATAACATTTGCGGACAAATTTCGCTAACTTAGCGGCCGGCTATAACGTCCCTAGCTTACCATGCCAACAATCTAGTGCACAAAACAACCCAACACGGCGCCCGCTAGAGCGGGCGGGGGGGGGGGGGGCTGGTGCTTGGGTATTCGGGCACTCCCCAATTTGCTCTGTCCCAGTTACCACGACACTTCACCAACAGAAGGTCAAGTAAAACTCTGAGTCGAACTGTGCTGTTGACACCCATTCAGTCTAAAGAAAGCCGGGTTCTCAGAGACAGCACGACTAAGTTCAGGTGATGCGAAAAGTACTGTACTACGGCTTACAGGCTTCAGGTGCCGTGTTTACCGGTGACTGGAGGTAGTGCACGTACTAAGATTGAGCGCATTTTATGATAATTACCTCGTAAAGTTATTGGCTGTTCTTGCCATTCAAATTCATTACTGATGCTCTTTTGATTCCTGAGCTCTTTTTAAACGGTAGGTATTATGCCTTCAGGTGTTGAATGGCTAAAAAAAGCCATATGGACGAACTGGTATTGATTTTTGAGCTTTCACGTAACCTTAAACTCCGCCAAATGATTAAAACATCTCCGTAATGACACTGAAAGGTTCTTCGCATTCGTTCGCTGTGGAGACGTAAGACTTCACCTAGGTTAGGTCACGTAATAGCTGGTAACCTGACATCTATAGGTGACCTTTATGTTACGGCCCCGTAATGGTAGCGCTGACAGCTCAAGATTGGCAGTGACTAAAGAAACATTCTCGATACCGGGCAGAACCAGATCTGGTCAGCCGCCGAATGCACTGCTCCGAAGTGAATGACGTCATAACCTCCAAATACTGACGTCATGACCGAATGTCGTCTGATTGCTGGTGTGTTTCTTAGCGATCTCCATCGTCATGCAGGAGCGTCAGCGGTTCATCTTTGGAGTTTTATTCACGCAATAAGCTCATATCTAATTGACTTTTTGTTGACAAAATCTGGTTGCTCGACTGTTTCCATTAGCCGGTTTGACAAATGGATTAATGTTTTTGACTCACGATGGCCACATCAATCATCTACGCTCGTCGCTTGAATTAAAACAGCAATTTCCTCCCTTAAAACTTTCTTTCTAGGTAGTAAAAATACAGTACGGGCAGCTTTTCTTATAGCGCGCATAGGCAATGATCTTATGTGATCATCGATCTTACGAATATTTGTTTTTTTCACACGCGAGGCACGGACCAGGCTGTAAGGAATAAGGTGAGGTTGGCTGAAATTGGTCTTGCATGTTCGGCGCCCCAGCTGTAACAAAGGAGGCCATTTATATAATCGTAACTCGTCAAAGCCCATATCGTCCAAATGCATCTACTGACGGCGCCCGAGGACCGAATGGAGCCGCGTGTTGAGGGCGGCAGTGCGAAACTGTGGTGCTGGTTGATATTCAGGAGTAGGTAAGTATGTACACTACTTACCTATAGTCTATCCTTTGGATAAGGACGCTCGCGTCGTACACGTATGGGTATAAGCATCCACAGGTGTAAATAGTACTAAAATCGCCTCTATGTGAAGTCCTCTATTAGTAAATCATCCGGCTGTTATCGGCCTCTCGTCCTGAGACGATCATTTAAAGATAATATCACCCATGTGGGCTGAGTGGGATCTAAGCGGCCCCTGTGATCGGCTCTCGTCACCTCTCCCTCCCCCTCCCCCTCAGAGGAGGGCGGGGGGGGGGGGGCGTGGGAGGCGGGTTCGTTCGTCACTATCGGACTATCTCAGCTCCTAGTCGCGGGAGACCGGGACCAGGCCCGGCGACAGTGACACGCCGGTCGCCGAGCCGAGCTGACAGTGCCCGCCACAGGTGTGACAGTAGCAGTGATCATGACAGTGACGTGAACTGTGTGACTCTGGCCGCGGCGGTGGCTGTGACAGGGGCGCTGTCAGTGCGGCGCCCGAGACGGGTCAGTGGCTCGCGCCGTGCGTCGGATCCGACGCGTCGACGGCGTCGGCTGGGGCCGCGGGAGGCGAGTCGCCAGTCGGTCGGTGTCGGGGCTGAGGTGCGATCCGGCCGCGGAGCCCGGGCCGCACCGTCACAGGGTCACCAGGGTCACCGGACACTGGAGGCCACCGGTCACTGGAGGTCACCGGTCACTGGAGGTCATTGATAACTGGAGGTCACCGGTCACTAGAGGCCACCGGCCACCCCGGGGACCTTTGGCTACTCGTATCATCGGTAACTGGAAGTGGAGACGGCACCGGTCCCTGCCCCCGTCTTCGTCTCAGGGCGGTCACCGCGCGGCCGTGACCACCTCTCTTCCATCTAGCACAGGTGAGACCCGGCCGGCGCAGCTCTGGGTAGCCTTGCTTCCCGTCACTCCATACATACAATGGCCGTTTTCACGACGGAACTTTCGCAGAGGAACTTATTTAATACCTAAAAAGTACCTACCCTTTGAGGCCTTAACATCCCTCAAACTGAAATATTTTATGTTCAAAATAATTTTAGAAGTTTAAATCCGGGTATTTTTTGCCCTCAAATCACTTATTTATTTACAAACACAGCAATTTTTGGTTCTAGTAGCCCACCTTTCGACTATGAGGTATCAAATCAGCGTGGCAACTTTACTCCCTCGGGTATCTAATTCCGGAATTCTTAAAAACAAGGAAAGTATATATCGAGCTTTCTTTTATGCCTATTGAGTTATGTTTTAATGGTGATTAAAATATGGCAAATTTTTTAATTACATTTCACATAAGAAAAACACGCAAAACAATGAAACAAAAATAACTACGGTGGAAATAACCAATCAGCACCTCAGTAGGATATGACGTCATACAAGAATGGTGTTGAAGGCCGTTTGCAGTCCCGGCCGGTAGGTCACGTGACCGCCGGGAGCCTCGGGTCACGCGGCGGTCGGGAGTCGGACGCGGGACGTGGTCGCGGGTGGACGCGCGGGGCATCATGCTTTGCTTTGCTTGCTTTGTCAACTTAATATAACTTACGATCGCATACGTGTGAAACCCAAACACTGCTCAGTGCCCTTAGAAATTGAGTTTTGGAAAGCTCAAGTCCCTATAGCTCCTCAGGTCGGCAACAGTTGAAGCCTCATCTGGACTAGTGAAAAAAGCGAGGGTAAGGAACCTTGTGTTGCTTTTTCTTTTACCGTTATAATTATCTCAAACCATCACAATTTTGAGTTGCCACATTGTCTGGTTCACTACATTCGTGTAAAACTTGGTGAAGGCTGGTGGCTCAAAGAAAGGTGAAGATATTTCTTTAAGTGCCTAATCCGTGAAATATCCCGGCTTTACAAATCTACACTTTTCATTTTTTCCACGATACATTTTTTAAAATTGTTAAAATTTATTCAACATTTGTTAAAAGGGGCTTTGGTTTGGTGTAAACTAGATCATAAAGTTTACTATAGTTTTGTGCAAAACCTGGTGGCTGAAGAAAATAGTAATTTTGCTAAAATGATGTGCGGAAATTTGTTGCTTTCCAATTTCCAAATCAAATTACTCATACCTATATTTCATTCAAAATTAGGAGGCATTATTACTGTTTTTTCTTGCAACATGAACTGAGTTTGGGTGCAGTGCTCCGGAAACGTTGTGGAACTTTAAGCTAGCTAGAGCAGTTTCCATAAAAATTGTTTAGATAGTTGACATGACATGTTGACAACGGTTTTGCTGTTTCTAAAAAAGTGAAAAATATTTTCCTGCATTAAACAGACAAGGCATGTTATTCTCATAAGCTATCGAATGTGTGTGCGTGTGTGTGTGTTTTTTTTAAGCTGTCAATTGTAACTTCAGTTACTTCACTTTAGAACATATTGCCCAGAATGCGTCACTGATCATGAGCTGGTATATCATATCATATGTAGCAAATACATAAATGGGAATAGTGTGTCATGAATTTTTGTGCATGCTTCTGGATCATCTGTAATTACATCAAAGGCTCGGCTCAAGAGTGTCCTGCCGACCAGCTTATGCCCAACCCTTTCTGTCCGCAGAACGTCTTCCGTCGCCTGCGACTCCCGCACGCCGTTTGCGCCCCGGCCGTCCGTACCGGTCTTCGCGCTGCGAGCCGCGCTGCTGGAGTTCGCGGCGGCGTCGTGGAGCTCCCATCGGGACAACGTGTGATGCCCGCGTCGAGCTTATAAGCCGTGAGCTTCGATTGGCGGCTCACGCGGTCACCAGCTGTATGTACAGCCTCGGCCCCGACGACCCCGCTAATGGCCGAGACCGGCAAACCCCCTGCATTGGTCCGCTGTCCGGCGCAGCGCTGGCCGCCCGCATGTTACGTTTGGCTGTATCGCTGCCCAGCGGGAGCGCGCTCCACGCTGCGGTAGAGGCACACGTTGCGACCCGACTGAGGACCGCAACCGGATGGTGAGACGTCGGCCTCTGCGCCCTGGCCGGGGTAGGCGTGACCGACGTCACAGTGGAGGAACACCCAAACAAGACCAGCCCACCGTCGGAGCAGCATGGAAATATCATGTTCTGCCTGGACGTCGGACCCGGCGGCCGCAGAGCACCTGCACACGTGCGGAGAGGGGCGCTGGAGGCGCGGCTTCTGACATCCCGCGGCGCGGCTGCTGGCAATACCTGACAACGGCGGCAATGGAGGCGGTTGGGAACAGCTGCAGCAATGGTGATGGCGGTGATGGCGACATGGCGGTTTGGGACTTCATCTCAGCGCGGCCGCCGCCCAGGCGCCGCTGCGCCCGGCTGCTCAGCCACCTACCGGATGACGGGGTGGCCCTTACGGCCCTCACGCCCGTTCGGTCTGCGGCCACGTTCTGGGGTGGCCGTCGCGCGGTTAGCGGCGTTGGACTTCGTCCTTTATCCAGACTGCACCGTACCATCTGAACGGATGGATCTGCCAAGAAAGATGACATCCAAGGCGGCTATGAGGCGATCACAAAGCTTCAGCAAGAGCTTCTCCTTCATGGGGCCGGCCGGCCGTTAAGTCGCAACACCGGCTGCCGAGTGCCAACAGCTGCGTGCGCTGGCGCCGACGCGTTGTGGGCCGCGCTGCTGACGCTCAAGCTGCGATATCAACCATCTATGAATAAGTGGCAGCGGTGGCGGCTTGTCAGTTGTTAACGTGCCTTTGCAGACGTTGTGAATAGCCCGCGTTGGAATCGCATGGTTGGCAACACCACGCAAGCTAAAATGGGCTTCCTTGATGAACCTACTTTTTAAGCATTGTAGCCTTTGTAATTTTTGATGTTTTGCTGTAGGTATTACCTATTTTCTACATATATACTATATAGGCACTCACGTGCTTTGAATCGCGCAATGCAATTGAACCATGGTAAAGACAATGATAAATGAACTGAGAGCTGACATGCCCCATGCTTTGTGTGAGTGTGTGTGTGTGTGTTTTTTTTTTTTTTTTGGCGAGTCGATAAAAGTGGTTTTGGACACTGGATGAGTTTTTAGGGGTGTGGTGAGGGGGAATGTAATTCCACAGACCTTTTGTCAGATTCACCAATGCAGTAGGTCTGTGCGGTATTTAGATATCGGAGCATTCTTTGAAAGTCGTGAATAGGGCAACTGAGAACCTACCTATAGCCGTGATATCCCCTCACAAAAACTTCTTTTAAATAACCGGGGATAAGTACATAAGCAGAGTAATTGCTATTACGAACACCTAGGTATCACAATGCTGAACGAATAGGAAAATCTACACTGTAAAAAAATCTTACAAGCCCCTTGTAGGAAAACCGCTGGCGCAAAAATGAGCATGCAGCGACGTGTAAAAATCACCTCATATTTAGCTAGTAAGAGGGTACAAGCTTGTTTCGTTAGTAAATGACAAGCCCACGCCTCATAAACCGAGCACCCCCGTGTCAGCCCCTCGTTTCGTTATTCGGTACCTCGTTTGAAAACGAGGGCAAAACCAGCAGATCGGTACGCCGATTAGGCTCCTTAGCAGGACTCGCCTGGTAACCCAACCAGCTAGCGCCTGCTATTGCTGCCCAGTAGTAATACTAGCTCAATTGCGTCACCCCCCCCCCTCCTTCTCCCCAGCCGCCCCTCCGACCGGTGGACGACCCGGCCAACGACAGCCACGACAGCGTGCCAGCCACGTTACAAAAAAAAAAACATACACAAAAATAATGTTTATTACTTATTAGCATACGATACAAAATATCTAAATATATACATATTACAATATCATAGCGGAGTGGTGCAAAAGCTGATTCGAGTCACCACCAATAACATTCACAAAATAATACAGTTGCATGAGACACGATCGGGCACTTCCACGGGCTTTGACGCAACGGCACTTACAACAGGCGATTGAGCAAGTTGATCCTGCCATGTCCGGTACATTGTGCACTGTGCAGTCCATCAAATATTTGGCATACTTTGCAGATTCAAGCAAGTTTTTTTTCTGGACGAGGCTTACCAACAGAAATATCGCTGGCTTCCGGTATACCTTCATGCCTCAGTCTCCCACAACTTTAAGCAGCTCTGCAAACAGAAAAGAAAATTAACTGCTGATTTTAAAATATCAGTGAGCTTTATTATCTACATCAACTGACTTTTCTATAAGATAAATCAATGTGAGGCAATATGTGTAGCTTAGACATTTGGAAAAAAAAGGCTAGACAGCAACTGAAAGAAAGTCCGTCTTCCTACAGTCGGAATTCAAACGAAACAGTGGCCCACAACGGTCAAGGGGTGAATTCTATGACGCAACATGTGTTCAGAATATTACAAAATAAATAAAATGTCCCCCATTGCTACATAAATATCACACAATATAACGTACCTTCGAAATATCCCAGCCCGAGAACTTCACAACGCACCGTGCCACAACGCAACCGCACCAACCGCCGGCAGCCGCAGAACTGAACAATGGCGGCCGGAAATGACGGCCCCGCGCCGGAAGTGAAGGACGCGTTTTAGAAGCAGTCTCAGACTCGTCGCTGCTCACCGTAGCAGGGATTTATGAGGCACTACCGAATCAAAGTCGTTTCGCCTCATTCGGCAACACGAAAGCCCTACCAGGACTAGTCCGATGATGAGTTTCCGACTAGGTGGCGTGTGCGCAGGATTATATTTAAAGCACGTGCAGGGCGGTGCCTCATTAGCCGACATAATAATAATATGACACGATAATGAAACACGCAGGTAACTAGCATGCAACAAGCTTCTGGCGGATTTAATTATGAGACTATGCGTAGTTTTCCGACACAGCGCGAAATCTGTTGATAAGCAGGAAGGGGTGTTAGGGAAGCATTTAAGTTATTAGGTTACCGTTTGTAACCAATTGTTTCACGAGGCCACTCTTTAACGAACAACCCTCAGGCTGATAATGTCGCTATATATAACAGCAAGGTACAATGGACGACCGTGTAACCCACTCCTTGTCATAGAATTGGCTCGTGACATTTTTTTACAGTGTATAGATGGAGAATTGTGCCGCGTTACGGGTGCTCGGGCGCAGCCAATCCAGCGTTACCCCAGCGTTGACCTTGACCCGCATCGTCTGTCTCGGCTCCAAAGCCAAACCGGCGTGGAATTGGGAGCGCTCGAGCACTCATGGTCCAGCGCAATTCTCCACCTGAATCCATTCCTGATACACATTTGCTTGCTCATAGTCATGTAAACCCGGTAAATTCATCTAACTTTCATATTGGTCGCTCCATAGACAGATGGCCACAGATATCAACTTAAAAGGCCATTGTTGCATTCATTTAGTGGAGATCATTAAAGAGCCGTGATAGGCCACAAGTCGCGTGACATCATACGTGTAACAACCAATGACGTCGGCCTGCAAAACCCAATGGAAGCGGCTAGCAGCGTGCAATAAAACAGGGCGCTGCTTTCTAAATGTCTGTCGTGCGCCATAAATGAATATATCTTTTGTAGTGTGGCAACTCAGTATCTTTTTTTAACTATTGTACTAGTATTTAATAATTTCATAATTTTATAATTGTGCTTACGCTTTATGTTGATGTTAGTGATAAATCCTTAGATAAAGTAAATCGATGTGATATTTAATAGAAAAATAGCAAACTAACGCGCCATTCATTCGAAAGCTGGTAAACCTACTAAAAAGAACTACTAAAATTCCTGAGGAACCAAAGGATTATATTGGTATCAAATAGATGCCTGCTATTCCGTCGTGAAAACGGCCAATGGGAACGTTTTGCTCACTCAATGGGGAGAGGGGTGACAGCTGTTTTTTCTCGGTCATATTGTTATTGTTCGGAGCATAATGATCTAATGACGGTGCTTAGGTCGATACTCATGTTTCATAGCAGTATGTAACATATTTATACGAACAAATAATCGAGTACCGGATGCTTTCTTGGTCAAAGCATATGCAAATGGAGTTGATGATCATTGCTTATCGTATCTTTACTGATGTATACTGATACGAATCATAACCCATTTTGGCCAGATCACATTCCTGCTGACCTACTGTCAATACGGCGGTGCAAACAAAGCTTCTTTCTTTGCCGCGGTACTTGGCATATTTCTTTCCAAACGGTGTTTCTCCAAACGGTGACACGCGGTATTTCTATACCGCGGTGTCATCCTGCTGCCCATACGGCATTGCCATCCTGTTGTCTGGCGTAGGAACAGGGGGGGGGGGGCAGGTGGGCAAGTGCCCACCCACTTTTCGAGGTGGGGGGGCCAACCATGTGTTTTGGCCCACCCACTTTTTACTCGAGGCCCCTCGTCTCGATTTGAGAGGACGTCGTCACCTTCCAGAATAAACAAACTCGGTAAAAATAAGTTCCATGAATCCCTACGCTCGGACTCCAAGGGGCCGTGATGGATCCAAGGAGGCCCTCTGTTCATACTTGTCAGTCGAAGCCCCTGAGACTGATGGCCTGAGAGGCCCTAGTGGATCTGAGGAGGCCCCAATATCCACACTGGTCTGGGGAGGCCCCTGACACTGGCGGTCTGGGAGGCCCCTCTATCCACACTAGTCAGAGGTTTGAGGCTGGTGGTCTGGGAGGCCCCTTCATCCACACTAGTCAGAATAGGCCCCTGACACTGGCGGTCTAGCCGAGGCCCCCTACGCTCACTAGTCAGAGGAGGCCCCTCTATCCTCAATAGTCAGAAGAGGCCCCTGAGACTGATGGTCTGGGAGGCCTATCCATCTACACTGTAGTCAGAGGAGGCCCCTGAGGCTGATGACCTGAGAGGCCCTTATAATCACACCAGGCAGAAGAGGTCCATGATACTGATGGACTGAGAGGCCTTTCTATTCATACTGGCCACAGCAGACCCCCAAAACTTTCGGTCTGGGAGGTCCCTCAATCCGGCACCGCACCAGTCAGAAGAGTCCCCTGAGACTGATGGCCTGGGAAGCCCTTATATTCACACTAGGCAGAGGAGGCCCCTGAGACTGATGGTATGAGAGGCCCTCATATTCACACCAGTCAGAAGAGGCCCCTGACGCTGATGGCTGTGAGGCCCTTCTGTTCATATAACTGGCCACTGGAGGCCCCTGAAACCGGTGGTCTGGGAGGGCCCTCTATCCACACTAGTCAGAAGAGGCCCCTGAGAGCGATGGTCTGAGAGGCTCTTATTTTCATACTGGCCACAAGAGGCCCCTGAGACTGATAGTCAGAGAGGTCCACTCCTAATGAATCTGAGGGGGCCCTCTATCCACATTTACACTTTTCTAGGGAGCCCCCCGAGACTGATAGTCTGAGAGGCCCTTTTATTTATACTTTCCACAGGAGCCCCCTGAGATTAATGGTCTGAGAGGCTCTTCTATTTATACTAACCAGAGGAGGCCCCTAGGATTGATGGTTTAACAGACCCTTCTATTTATACTAGCCAGAGGAGGCCCATGAGACTGATGGTCTGAGAGGCCCTTCTATTCAAACTAGGCAGATGAGGCCCCTGAGAATGATAAACCGAAGAGCCATGCGGCGGCAACTGGCCGTGGCCATATTTCGGCTCGGTAGGGCCCCACCGAGCTCATGAGAGCACCTCAAGGGCTCCTAAGTAGATACGCTAATCCCCATAAGGGTGCCACGCCGGCTTCTGAAGGCTCCTTGTAGGCATCTAAGCGCCCTTTCCGGCCTCTACCGGCTCCACCCGCCTGTGATGGCTCCAAACCAGTGTTTATGAGCGCCACACAGCGGCGCCTTTGAGGGTCATACTAGTGTCTCTTAGGGCCCTATATCGGTGGCCCTGGGGGCCCCACACCGGCGCCTCTGTGGGCCACCATACCTGTGCATCTTGGCTCTATAGGTACATCTGAAGGACCCACACCGACACCTCTGAGGGCCCCACACCAGTATCTCGGAGCTCTGAATGCCCCACACCGGGGACTCTGAGGACTCACCGGCTCCTAAAAACACCATGTTGATGTCTAACGGCTCCACAAGGCCACTGAAGGCACCACACAAGCTCTCACTGAGCTCTAATGTCCATGTGCCGGCCTCTGAGGGATTTAAGCCAGCGCATTCATAGCTACACACCAGCAATTGTAAGGGCTTCACACTGAAGTATCTGAGGGTTCCACACCGGTGTCTCTAAGGGCCACATACCGGCATCTCTGAGGGCCCCATACCGGCGTCTCCGACGGTCCACATCTGGCGGGCACCCATCAGCGACTGAAGGTCCCACACTGTCGACTCCGAGAGCCCCATCTGCGTCTGGGAGCACCATGCCGTCTCTAAGAACCACAGCGGCTCCTCCGTGCGAAAGATGGGCGTCTGCATACCAAAGGGGAGCGGTTCTGAGACAGTAGGGCACCTACGTGCAATAGAGCGGCGCCTATGAAGCCCATAGGGGCGCCTCAATGCGAAAGAGGGGCGCCTCTGAGGCCTACATATATGGGCGTCCACATGCAATAGAGGTCTGCAGACTGCAATTGATCAATGCCATGGGGGGTGCATTCATAAGAAACAGGAGCGCCGGCATGGCAAAGAGAGGCGCCTTCAAGTGTCCATAAAAGAGAGACGCCTATGATAAGCGCACATTGTATGCGACAACGGGGCGACTGTGGGACACATATATTATATAGGGATGTCTCTGAATTCTGATGACTATACATAGGGCGCTTATATGCCAAAGAGGGCGCCTATGAAGCTAATGGGGCACCTGGGAAACGAGGAAGACATTTGTGCAAGGGTTTTCAGGGGTTATGCGCCGTTTGCGGCAAATAGATTAGATTCTTTAAAAAATCGGAGGGGGAATAAGTTTTAAAAATGGTGCGGACTATCCGCACTGTTCGCTTAAGCGGTTACGCCCCTGGGTACATCTGCCCGATCTCAGAAGCTTGATTTGGAGGTCATACTTGAAAGCAGCCAGCAGGACGAGGCAAAAGTTGGAGGCCCCTGAAAATAGGAGGCCCCCTGGAAAAGGAGGCCCCTTGACAGGGTGGCCCACCCACTTTTCATGACGTTCCTACGCCCGTGTCTATGCATCAGCACCATCCTGCCCAGCCTCCGTGAGTTGATGGTGCCCACACACTTCGGAGTGAGTGGCAGTGGCGGCGGAAGGTAATTTTGGATGGGGGTGCAAAGTTTTCTCAAGGGGCCCCTCTGGAAGTTTTGGGCCCCCTTCAGTTTTTTTTTAGTGATTATTATTGACTTATGAAAAACGAAGATTTTGGAAAACTATCCCCATACACACAAGTTCTGTAAAAGGTTTGAAATTGCAGTGTACCTACCTGTCTCAAATAATGAAAGCATAAAGAAGCAAATGCAGCTAGTTTTGTATCGGCTAATCTTTTATGTAGTCTAGCCACCACCCGCAGCGTCTCAAAGCACTTTTCTGGATCCGCAGTGGACCATTGAGGGCCCTACGAGACCGTTCCAAGAAGACCGTGTTTAGAAGCCTACCGACCACATAGAGACTCCTCCAGAGATCTACATACATGACTCCCCAGATTGAATGAGCCCTCCGATCAGGGTCGGTCACTTGAAAGTTGCTGAAAGGTTTCAGAAGGCAGTATATGTAGGCTCGAAAGTCTTTAAGGGCTCTCAGAAACCGGCATCGGACCCCCAAAAAGCTTGTATGGAGGCCCTCCAAAGCCGGGATGGAGGCCACAGGAGCCGATGTTTAGCCTAAAGAGCCGGTATGGAAGACTGAATAGAGGAAAGGGGTCTCAGTGGGGTCTTCAGGGGCAAGCGTTTGAGCCCCAAAAGTATGTGTGGGCCGTGGGGTCTTAGAGGCAGGT
Source organism: Amphibalanus amphitrite (assembly GCF_019059575.1). Taxonomy (NCBI): domain Eukaryota; kingdom Metazoa; phylum Arthropoda; class Thecostraca; order Balanomorpha; family Balanidae; genus Amphibalanus; species Amphibalanus amphitrite. The sequence goes on along the minus strand of NW_024882540.1, from coordinate 29,062 downwards.
AGACCCCTGGGGTATGCATGGGGTCCCAGGAGCTCGCGTGTGAGCCCTAATATTCGGCTGGCGGCTACTAGAACCAGCATGGAGATTCTTAGAAGATGCTTAGACCCACATTTCATGGGTCATGAGTCCCAAGAGTCGATGTAAGGGCCATAAAAGCCGGTGTAGGGCCCATGGCCCGATAAGTTCCGACATTGAGACTCTCAGAGGCCGGCGACGGGGCACCAAGAGCAGATAAAGTGCCTCAACAAGCCGACATGGGGCTTGAGAATCAGTGTGGAATTCCAGGAGCCTGCGTGAGCTCTCGGAGACCTTCGTATTTCGTAAGGTCCACAAAGGTCGTTGGATCCTCTGAATCTGAACTCTGCGGGACCCTCAGAGCCCAGCATGTCCAGTCTCCTGGCACCTGCCTGCGTTGAGTTGAGACCCTCCGACGCCGTCGTAGGGTTCTTCAGAGGCCAGCGCTGGCCCTTGAAGCCTTCGTTAGGCCCTCGAAGCCGTCAAGAGGGCCCTCAGAGGTCAGCATGGCCCCTGGAGCCTGCCTGCGTCGAGGCCCTCAGAGGCCGTCGTGGGGCCCTTAGACGCCAGTGTGGGCCTTTGGAGCTTGCGTTGGGTCTTAGAGACCATCGTGAGGGCCCAGAGAGGTCGTCGTCAGGGCCCTCAGCCCGTCAGGGACCGTCCTGGAGTCCTCAGAAGTTGTTGTGAGGGCCCTTAGAAGCCTTCGAGAGGGTCATCAGAGGTCGTCATGAGGGTCCTTGGCCATATTGAGGGTCTTCATGGGCCCTCAGATACCTTTGCAGGGCTCTCAGAGGCCTTGGTAAGACCGCTAGAGGCCATCTTTGTTAGGGTCCTCAATAGATTGTTGCAGAGCCCTCAGATGCCAGCATAGCTCCTGCAGCCTGGTTGTGTTGGGGCCCTCAGAGGCCGTCGCTGGGCCATCTGAAGCCAAATGGGCTCTCAGACTTGAGTTGGGTCTAGGGCCGTCATGAGGGCTCTCAGAGACCGTCGTAGAGGCCCTCAGAGGCCAGTGGGCCCCTGGAGTCCTGTGGGACCCTCAGCGGTCGTCATGAGGGCCCTTAGTTGTCGTTATATGGCCTCAGGGGACAGAGTTCGTTGTGAGAGCCCTCAGAGTTCATCGTAAGGGCCCTCAGAGGCCGTCATAGGGGCCCTCAGAGGCCAGCGTGGCCCCTGGAGTCTCCTTGGGGCCCTGGAGTCTCTGTGGGACCCTCAGCGGTCGTCATGAGGGCCCTTAGTGACCGTTGTAGGGCCCCAGGGGACAAAGTCCTCAGGTGGGATCCCTCAGAGATCGTCATAAATGGGCCCTCTGAGGCCGTCGTGGGGGCGGCCCTCAGATGCCGCGTGGAACACCAAACGCTCTCGGGACACTTCTAGCCGGTGTGGGGGCCCCAAAGACTAGCATGGGGCGCTCCTGATCATAATTGGACATCCCGGATGATTCCACATCAGTGTTCGTTTCCCGATCACTGGTTTTCAGGAGAAAATTGCATTGGATGGTGCGACGGGCCCCTTGTACGGATTTTGGGGGTGCAAAAAGATATGTTTGCACCCCCATGTTTTTCGATGGGGGTGCAGCTGCACCCCCTGCACCCCCTATTCCGCCGCCACTGGTGAGTGGTGCAATTCAGAGCTTCTCTAGCACATAGCGACGTCGCTCCGCTGTCACAGTAAGCCTCTACTCTGCGTCACCGTTCCATTTGGTGTCGATGATGTCTGCACTTGTTCAGGCTGTCCGCGGCACACCACGCCCACCAGCTCAAAGGCTGCGGTTGACACTGCATTGTCCTGCTTGGTATTTTTTCGCTCCGGGTCCGGTTGTCGAAAGTGTTGATAATTTTCTTATGCGTATAGACTGCAACATCAACGGCTGACTAAAACAAATAGTCTCACTGCATCACTAGTTGACTGCTTTGTATAGTGCCTCATCGTCTCAGCTACAATGAACTGGTTACTACGAGCAAAACCAACATAATCACTAATAGCAAAGTGAAAAACTCAGAAAAATACCTATGTAGATATAAAGCCTAACTAACTGTGTAGCGAAAAAGAGAATGCACGCTGAGACGGTAAACAACACCTATCGTATATATTTCCAATTGATATCATGAATTATCAGCATTTTCTGAAACATCTTAAGTATAGGATCTCAAATGGTTTTTAACCATTTAACTACTACGAAGTACGAGCTGGAGTTGACAAATGAAGTGCCGAAAACAGACAACCTCACTTCCCAGTGTTCCATACCTAGTGTTTGAAGCTGCTGAGAATACAAATGCGCTCCACTTTGTTGACTCTTGTAATATGTCCCTCATCTGGAATGCTGCTATGTTTGATAACCTCTACTGCAGTCTGGAGACCTCGTTATAATTTTAAAACAAGTGACGAAAACTGCGGCACTACATTCTCTCAAATTTTGGCAAACAAGAAAATTGTGATCAAACATCCATGTTTGTAGTGAGAAGATGACATTGGATCACTTCAGAACGCTGAATATATGATGTTAAGCGTGGCATGATAAGAATTTAAACGAATTTGGTTTGAAAGATGCTGCGAAATTGGGTCGGACTGATGCCTTGGTCCAGCAACTTATATTCAACGCGTTAGTGTCCACATTAACTTATGTATAAGACAAAAGACAAACCATGAGTAGCGACTGAGCAGTGAGCAATGAGCTGTTCAGCAGACGTTGAGTGATATATTAAAAGGACACCAAGGCTGGTTCGGTAACAAATATGAGAAAAATATGCATTTGCGTATATAGATTTGCATCATTAGGCATCATGCATAAACGCTGCCGTACAGTCATTTCCCTCATTTGTCAAGCTTTCGATATATACCTATGACGCTAACGATAAAAAGGGTAATGCCTTTCCCATCAGGATTAAAAGTGGCTACCGTTTATCTCGAGAAGAAACGTAAATAAGGATGTTAAAATAACAAGGGAAACAATAGACTCAAGAGCTAGTGCTTCTAAGGACTTGCTTCAGCATTACATAAGATTAACTTTCGGTATACCTAAGAGCTAAGTAGCATATACTGCGATCTCTGACTCGTAATGCAAATTAGTTACTGAGTGTCCTGTTGCTTGCAGTACCACCTTTGGCCGTGAAGTTCCTCTCATGCTACCCATAAAGTCATGTAATAGGCTCCCGAGACACACGGTGATTTGTGACGAGCGCATACTGGGGATATAAGTATTTCCAACATTAACCCGCGCCCTGCTGGGGGGGGGGGGTGTTTGAACACCCCCCTTGTGGTTTTTCGCGAATATCTCAAAAACGGCGGCGCGGAGCGCCGCCGTTTTTGGTACACCTTATCATACATCAATTCTACACATGTTGTGAAAATTTCAGACCAAGGTCATTCAAGGTCAGGTCACCAGGTCACTTGAAGTGAACTCACCTCATAAAAACTTTCAATGTCTGTCATAGCTACACCGAGTGACTGATCGCTTTGAAACTTTCAGCGATTGCTAAGAGCTATAGCATGTACAAAATGTATATCTCAGAATTTTGATATCGATGACCTAAGGTCAGGTCAATTTTGCGACCTCCCCATTATAAGTCAATGGGAGAAAATTGAAATGCGCCTCTTTTGGATGAAAGACATTATAAACACTCCCAAACACCGAATTACAAGTGGTTTAGACACACTGAACTTGAAAATGGTGTCCGTGACCCTTGTTTATGCCCTGAGGTCATCTTAGGTCACGAATGGTATCTAACAGTTTTTCGCAAATAACTTTTGATAGAGGCATGCTAGAGCGATGAAAACGCCTTAGATGTGTTCAGCTCGACGATACGGATCGACTGATATGCAACATGACCCTTTCCGGTCAGGTCATGACCTTGACCTGAGGTCAACTTTTCAAGTTGACCTTTCAAGGTCAAGTTATAGTTCACTCGATGCGTCTTGACGAGAGGAACACGATGCCGGTAAAAGTAAGCTCGTACAATGCTTGGGTCAAAAGTTATTGCAGAAAAACTGTTTTCGAAAAAATCGGCTATTTTTGCAGTTTTTGCCCCCTGTAGGCAAAACCGTTGGCGTTAGGTCAAATCTGAGAGAATTACTCAGAAAGGGCGTTAATAGGGCTATCGAATGCGCTTTTCCGCGGCGCTGTAGCTCTATTGGTTCCCGAGTTATGTGTTGGCTTCTTGGAAATTTTCGACATTCGACCTGGAAATCGGCGAAATTTTGCCTTCAATGACCTCTGGTGACCTGACCTTTGACCTGACCAAAAAATTGACCGAAGTGATTTCGTCATTATTTTTTACGCTCTTTCAAACACCGCCTTCCGCGTATCGCTACGTGGCCCAGGAGCCGAGTTACAAGGGGGGGGGGGGTGTTCAAACACCCCCCCCCCCCCCAGCAGGGCGTGGAAATCCAGGACCCCCAGCAGGGCGCGGGTTAATTCGGGAACATACTGTTCACATAATATACATTCTTATTTCTTATTTGAGCAGATCATCACCCAAAGAGTTTTCTCAACCATATCCCAGGGTCATTTCTACACAGCAACAAGCACCGTTGCATCATCAGTGATATTTCTACAGCTCTCTTCGGTGCTATAAATCCAGGCCAGTGGCAGTACTTTACGAAATCAGTGTGAGCCTAAATTGCCGCGAGGAAGCAGATGGCATACGTTTTCATTACTCACATTCGTTCTGATGGCGAAAAACAGAGATGTAAATTCCCGGCACTCAGAATAGTTTAAAAGTGGCTCGTCATTATTCATGCATTTGACACATGCTCAATGTTTGTTCTTTTTGTCGCTAAGAAACGCCACACTATTCAGCTATGCGCTTGTGTTGCGATTGAGAACACTGATTAGTTTACAGACACCAATCCTTTCCGAGCAAAGTTCCTCACAGATCGAGTTGACAGCCGGACCTTGACGGCTATCACTGCCTTATAATCCTGTCTGTCAGCCCGTCGGCACGGTCGCTTGTGACGCGTTTATGGTCCCTGCTTGATACCCATGATTCTGCCTGCCAGTGAGTAACGCCTCTTCATCCGACCGGGCCCAGCGCCAAATCTGAGCTCAAAACTGAGGTTGCGATTGAGTGATCCCTCTTATCGTGTAAATCGTTTGATATCACAGCCCTTTGTTTGGTGACTCCATAAACATTACAGCAGGTGAAGGACGGCAAAATTGCAACTCATTTTGTTGTATTTATTTTATACCTTGTGTAAGAATACACACTAATCAAGGCCTTAGTGTAGTGGAATAAGTGTAGTGGAATAAGTCTTGTGTAGTGGAATAAGTACGAACAAAAAAGATAATGATTTTTGTTCGTACTTATTCCTAATTATTCCCACTCAGTTGAGGCAGACTCATTATTCTTCAACTTTTTAATTCTTTAGTAAACTGAATATCACCCTTTAATTTTAACCCCTAAACTTCTTACCGTTTGAATATCCCAATTAGCTACAACCGGCTGACTTGCTGCAGTAGCTATTTGCTGTCAAATTTCGCTGGACTCGGCCTCCATGCCAGCAGTGCGCGGCTCTGCCGGGCGGACCTTTCGGGGACACCTGTCAATGTTAACCGTGACTTGGCCCGGTATCTGATCAGGTGTCCGTGCCCTGCCCCTGGGAACGTCGAGCCCTTCTGGAGCCGAACTGATGACCGCATTAGTTGGGTACGTCACACGTCACCTATCCCATCAGTCGGCTACGTCACACGTCAACTACCCCATCAGTCGGCTACGTCACACGTCAACTACCCCATCAGTCGGCTACGTCACACGTCAACTACCCCATCAGTCGGCTACGTCACACGTCAACTACCCCATCAGTCGGCTGCGTCACACGTCAACTACCCCATCAGTCGGCTACGTCACACGTCAACTATCCCATCATTCAGAGCCGTCATAGGTCAGCTTCACCGTCAGTATGGCTACGTTACACATGAAAATCATTGCTCATACATCTGCCCGCCTAATGCGCGACATAATTTGTTTCTTATCCCGAAACGAAAGCTAGTGGTTTTTTAACACCCACAGAGGGCGGCCATGCGGGTCCAAAATGGGCGTCTCTGTTGACGATTACCGGAGCTATGTATAAAAATGCATCGTTTCTCTCACGTGCACATAAATGTCTCGGATCTTTCACATTTCCTTCTATTATCGGATAGTATCATTAGGGGGTGGGGTTGAGGACCTTAGGACCTGACGCTAACGCTGACAACTCCGAGAAGGAGACCTTAGAAAAGCAACGATTGCCAGCCAGCTGAGCATATTGCGATGATTATTAAAGTCGCTTGGTTGGCCCCTGTTAGCCAGGAGGGAGTAATAATGTTTGTGTGCTCTTGAGCGCTGTTAACATTACAAAGAGCGCACCAATTTGAAACGTAGCAGTCTATTTACGCAACGAACTACACAATGCCGCCTGACAACTGCGGGTTCCGCCGCTCAAAGGGCTATCCATAGCTAGCACAAAAGTACTCAGTTATATCCATTTCAGACATCTATATCCATTACAGTAGGCTCCTGGGCCTACACTGTGACATTTTTGCCGTAATATTTCCGATTCCGATAAACATTGAACATTTTCTTCCGTCCTACTCAAAGATTCCTGCTAAGTAACTGTGATAAGACTACCCATTTGCAGTGACACCACGGTACCCACCTAAAGGGCCATTTATATTCGAACGCCGACTATATCCCAGCCGCTCCGGTCTAACGCAGCGTGACTCAAATCGGAGCGTGACCTTGACCTGTCAGCGGCGCCGACCGGTGAGCTGGCAGGCGCGCCGCCGAGGCCAGTTTTCGCGCGTTTTCTCACGAAGGAATGAAGTTTATGTTACGCTAACGACAGTGGCGGTGACGCATCAGCGTTTGGTGCGGGCCGGAGGTGCCGCGCTAATCGCCCCCTGCCCACGTGCAGGAGAGGTAGCCCAAATAGGACACGGGTCTGGCGGTCGATGGCCGCTATGCCTGGCTGGACCGGAGCTGGAGACATTAGCACACAGTCGTGTCTTGGCGGGCTGCAGCGCTCCTGGACGATTTTGGCGTATCTTGCAGGAGTAAATGTGCCCTCTGATGTCATCTTTGCCATGCTCGGCAAAGCGTCAATTCGAATATTCGACTTAAATTCATGAAGCAACTAGAAAATCAGCTCAATATTACATAGCGTGCATGTGCTCTTACATATTCGCTGCTCAGCACAAACTATACTCTGCACCGTTTCAAGCGTGCGGCTGAAGTGTCCTGCTGAAAGCAGTGCGTGATTTCTGCATATACAGCTCATACATTTTAAGGCGCAAATTCTTGAGCGGAGGAGCGATCTGCCGAAGAAACTCCGACCGCAAGCTTGATATGGAACAGACTATAGACTTCTCACTAAATACCTACCGCAGTATACATATGTACACATAGATCATACCAATAAGATGTTAAGAGAAACGATGTGTTCATCATCAACAGGATTCCAATACAGCTTCTTGTATTTACCTGCCTTTTATAAGCACCATGATGCTGTTTACGGTATGGCCCGCTGAGCTAAGCGTAAATACCCCAACCTTGCCTATCCAATTTGAAAACAGCACCGACTGCTCTTCGAGAATGCTGTAAAAAGTAGAGTGCCACTGTAAACGGAATAAAAACTACCATGTTTACCAGAAGAAAATCTCCACACGCCGATACGGCATCTGCTTTATCGTGTAAAACACTCAACATGATTGTAGCGCTGGGATGTATATGAAATTGGATGGTGACAATATGTGAAACATTTCTAATACAAATTTAAGTGTACGCGATTAAACTTTGCGCAGAATCAACAAAACACTTAAAGATAAATTTGTGGTTGTGGGCCTCTAGCAGAGCACAGCGTTCATCCTTCTTCTATCCACATAATCTGGCTTGATGGGCCGCTTCCCAGACTCAAACGCCTCTGGGAAGGGAAGACTCAATGATCGTCCTCCCATTGCAGCAGAAACGGAGCACGATAAAATGTGTCGCCGACTTTTATCATCTGGAATTGAGCGCTACGCTACCGCACTCCATCGACCACCAAAATGGCTGTGCGGCAACCTATCATAAAAGTAATCTCTTGGCTTATCACAGCTACGAAATGAAAGCTTAACTATTTCTTATCCCTCGCCCGGCCGGGCCCTTTCTCATAACACAGCCGGCTGCAAGGGAAGGGGGATAGAGATTTCATACGACTCCTTTGTGATTGGCTCATATAGCACTTAGAAACACCAAATTTTCAGGGTAAATTGTTTCCTCGTAAGTTGGTCCCCTGTAACAAAGTTGTCACTGTGCGGTCAATTACCCTTTCATATTAGGTGAACGTCACTACCTTTCAAGCGTTTACGCACGTGTTTATATCAACACAATATTAACCTTCGCCCCAGTGGGGGGGGGGGGGCATATGTTACCACCCTGTCGCGTTTTTTGCGTATAAATAAAAAACCGCGGCGCGTAGCGCCGCGCCGCTTGGGGTAGCTTTTGGTACATCAATTTTGGACAATGTGTGAAATTTTTGACCCCAGGTCATGTCAGGTCAGGTCACCAGGTCAAGTTAACTGACCAAGCCTAAAAAAGTTTGCAATCATGTCCAGCCTGCAGTGTTTGTCGGAAAGGTTTGAAACTTGGTGGATTGCATGATGTTATGGGCGCCTACAATTTGTATATCTCGGATTTTTTATATCTGTGACCTAAGGTCAGGTCAGTGGCGTGACCTTTCCATTACAAGTCAAGGGAGAAAAATGAAAATGCCTCTAGATCCGTGTGTACGCATAGGAACAGTCCAAATATTTCAGAATCAGTATGATTTGGACCACCCGTGATGAACAAGGTGTCATTTTTGCTGATAGCCTCTAGAAAGGTCATCCGAGGTCATTTGAGGCTACAAACAGTTTTTTGCCAATAACTCGAGATTGGAAAGAGATAGAACGCTGGGGATGGTTTCATTATGTTTTTCTTGCCGAGACGCATCGACTGATATGCAACATGACCTTTTCCGGTCAGGTCATGACCTTGACCTGAGGTCAAATTTTCAAGTTGACCTTTCAAGGTCAATTTATAGTTCATTCGACGCGTCTCGGCAAGAGGAACACGATTCTGGCAATAGAAATGTCGTGGCTTTTTGTAGTCGAAAGTTATTGTCGAAAAACACTTTTCGTAAAAACAGCTATTTTTGGAGTTTTTGCCCTCTGGAGGCTAAACCGTTGACCTGAGGTCAATTTCGATAATGACCTTATCAAAAGAAGAGTTCAAAAGCTATCGATTGCTGTTCCATGCGTTGTTCTAGCTACCATAGTTCCTGAGATAACGGCATGTTTTCTGAAAAATATAATGACCATTGGCAAATTTTGACCTTTGATGACCTCTGGTGACCCCAATATTGCTCTAAGATGAAAAATGACCGAAATACTTTCAAACGTACGCATTGAGAGCTATCGACTGCTTTTTACCGCGTCTTTCTATCCCTCTTAGTTTTTAAGTTACAGGTGGGTGGTAACATATGCCCCCCCCCCCCCCACTAGGGCGAAGTTGGCTGAGACCGCCACTGGGGCGCGGGTTAAGTGTTCAAATATCAGGACGAATCCGGATGAGCGACTGAAGGGACGGGGAGTATGAGTCATTGGGCATTCACTGCACAGGGTCACTATAGGTCAGGGCGGCCGGCAGGCAAGACAAAGGGTCGGCTCTTTCCACCCCACGCTCCACCGGAGCAGACGGAGGGTCGCGCCCAGCACAGTTCGGTCCTATTTTCTGTCCACCCAGGGCACTGACGAGAGTAACCAGACTGACATCGGGCATTGATCGGCCCAAAAACAGTGGACGGTTGGTCTGAGGCCAGGTCACCGATCAACACCAGGGTGAGCGCTGAATGATAGCAGTTAGTACAGCGCGCAGTGCGACAATAGTGTGAAAGAAAACAAGGTCCGTGGTGACACATGGTATCATCGTTCTGATTATGCCAAGATCGGCAGTGATTTTGTTTTTTGATTACCACTAAACATCTTCTGCCATTTATCGCCGCTAAAGGAACAGGGAAATATCATCCACCCCTAAAATACAAAGGTTATGCTCCTAACAGACTAGAAACATTGCTAAGAGGTTGAAGCTGGCGAAGCCGCTCTGCGTTCAAAATTCACTAGGAAGTGCAACGGATCGACGTGGAACGTACTCGAAGAATAGGAGTTTGGCAAGTCGTCTGCTGATTTTCAAAGTTCTGCTGGCAAATGTCGGACCTAAAACTGTCTGGATTTAGGTTCAAACTTCTTGTATGATTATGGCTTCACTTGCTGGATTTCGGCCTAACGGTTTGGAAGCGTCACAATAAAACTGCATGCGCATTCTAAGAGCACACGATATAGCTTGCATAGGAACAGTTCACTGGTGTTCAATATTAGGCTACTTCGCTCAAGCCCTCATCCACTGCTACTATGCATCCAATGTTACTGAAAAAAATCACAGTAACAAACAATATAAGCAAGCTTAGCTAGTGCGAGGCTCCCGACTGATGTAAACAAATCACCGTCTTTTTGGAATAGCACCTGCATCGCTGACCGAGCACCCGTCTAATCTATGCCTAGTACCTAGTGTCTATACCTAGAATTTCATACCTGCACCGCTAGACGGTTGTCTCTTCTGTTGATCTCCTCTCTTTCATATCATAGACATTACAAGCTGCAATAATTTATCAACTGAGTATAACAGCAATAGTGAGGACTAGCCTATTGACTCAAAGAAAAAGCCCGGCTCAATATCCGAGGAATTTCTCATCACGCCGGGGCGCTGCAACACCAGCATCGCTCGGTACTGAAGCTGGTTCGCGGGAATTCCAAGAACACTGCTGATGAACCCCTCGAGCGTGGAAGAGGTATCCCAGCTCTCTTTTTGGACAGCTGTGTGCACTGTGCAGTCCCCTGGTCTTAACGTCACTTCTGACGTTTGTAGATAAATGAGCAAGGCACCGTGAAGCACAGACGTTCATAAGACGTTTCGATGCATACCGCATGCTTTTATCAAAGAATACTAATAAATACTCGCTTGAAAGTAAGAACATTAGTATGAATAAGGCATCCGCTTTTGTCCTTTTTGGAGATTCTTTTTGGCGATCATTTACTCTTCATTTTAACTTGTACGTACAAATGTTGAGATAGACTGCGTCTCAGGCCTGAGGTGACCATGAGAGATTGAAGACTAATGTGTCCGGGAAATATAGATAGTTAGGCTGTACCAAAAACATTCCAGAATAACTATTTACAAAAGAGTTGAAGTAGATGCCTTAAAAGTAAACTCTCCATCGCACATAAGGGGTTGGTTACCGGGAACACCGGTAAGTGTTCCCGGCAATTTAGAAAGCAGTCCGTTGAAAGTTGTCATGTCTCCATGGCGCTGCGACCTTTCTTCTCTGTTCGCTGATAGAATAACCCATCATAGCAACAATCCATTTGGTCTACTCTATCAAGCCTTGAATTAGAAACATAAAACATGTTAGGCTCAAAACCTGCTTTTTTACCGGTGTTTAACAGGTGAACAAATACACAATCATCGAGCGCCTGGGGTTCGAGTGGGCAGTACCGGTGGGTATTCCCGGCAATTTAGATGGTAAATGGCAGACTGTTGTTGGTAGCTTGGGTATAAGATTTTGAGCTACGCTCTCTGCAGATTAGAGAGCGATGCTTTTGCATACGTGAAGAGCAGCTCAAAGCTCGTCATTGACGAACCCTTCAGAAGCTAGAATTAATCTGCAGCTTAGGACTTCTCCCGTTCAGCATTTCAAAACCAGCACCTGACTTTGGCAGGCTATCACATCAATATTTACATGTCAAACAGATCTGGACAAGCAAAACTGCGATATCAACTTTGCTCAACAACAGCTCTAAGTCGCTACATGCATAGAGAAGCCTGTTATTACAAAACTCCTCCCAGACGTTTACTAAGTTCGTCAGCTAATTCGTTCATATAACTGTAATGGCTGCCTCCCACCTCTCGCATTCAGCAGGTAGTAGCAAGAAACGTTGGGCGGCAAGTGAAAGTTGTTGTAGCAAATGAAAACACAATACAATACATGCAGACACAATGCAATGTATATATACAATACAATGTATAGGCACTGGCAGACACCGAACAACTGGTCCTTCTTAACCACTCCATTTAATCTTCTTAGCGCAAGGCCACTTTGGCAGCTTGATGACATAACTTTGGCGTCCTCTCGTGGTCGTCGCAAACATCTGAATAACACCTTGAATGCTGGTTCTTCTCCCAGGCAGCTCACTGCTGAGTGCTGACTTTCGATACCCGCTCATACCTACACCCATATTGAAGTGACGGTCAGATAAGGAGCTCCTGATATGCTTGCCTTGAGAACACGCTTCTTGACACAATCACAAACAAAGATGTGATAATACATAGCCGATATTTACGGAGGGGAATTGTGATCTCGCTTTTCGATACTTCCGGGGCTATAAGGAAGAAGGTGTTGCCATTAAAAACCAATGCCTGCGAAAATTGCGTGCTTGAAAAGGGCCACATCTGCTTGTAGAGCTGTGTTCAATCAACTGTGTCGCTGATACATGTTTTTTTTTTTGGTGGACCCCGAGCCGAATCCATACCTAGCTAGTTATTAGAGATGTCAATCGGATACCAGCTTTTTGGTATACCGATACCAAACCGATACCAACTTGGTATTTGGTATTTCAATCGTAATGTGTTTGGTATTATTTTGTTGGTATCATGAACCCTCACTAATGTATAAGAGGCTAAGAAATCGGTATAAAGTTGGCATTTCCCTCATTTTCCCAAGTTGGTTTGGTTTCGGTATTTCCCCACGGTTTTGGTTGGTATTTGGTTTGGTATCGGTATTTCGATTTTCTGTAATTGACACCACTACTAGTTATTTAGCTCGTCACCTACGCGCTTGCTTTCATTTTAACCCATTTCTATTTTTAAACTACGTAAGCTGAATCAATGTCCGCCCTTCGTCCGTCTAAAGTGTTCCTGACCCTGTTCAGTGTTCATTAGTGGTGTCAATCGGAACGTGAACCTTCGGAATTTCGGTTTTGTCCAATGTCCAATTCGGAATTTGGTCGGACAATAACAGTGCAGGCTTTGGACAACATTGGACAAACACTTGCTACACATCAGCAATAAGTACCTAATCGTGTATATCATTGATCGCGAATAGAAAGCGCTTTCTTCATGATAAACACTTCTGAGCTGGTTACGAGCGAGCGAGCGCAGCGAGCGAAGCGAAGTCTTTTCAATATAACGGAAAAATCTCAGTGAGCGGCCCGGCCCGGCCTGTAACGCTTTTGAGAGGCTTATATCTCAGCAACCGTTGGACCGATTGGCCTGCGGTCTTTTTTGCTGGGTAGCCCCATCCCTTCTACCCCGTAATTGACTACTTTTGATACATCGTAGTGACCGTCGTGGCACGTGCCACATGAAAAGTCAAGGGTGTTCAAGCAGTTTGGCAAAAGTAATGATTTTGAGAGGCCCATATCTCAGCAGCGGCTTGAGCGATTGTCTTGCGGTAATTTTTATAGGGTAGCTGCATCCCTTCTACCAAAGGGCGGATACTCTTGATCTATGTGAGTGACCCCCACTGCACGTGCAAAATACAAAAAGAAGAGGTGCCAAATTTGTTCCCATTTCAGTAACTCGGTAATTACTGGGGCGATTTCGCTGAAACTTGGCATACAGGTAGGCACCCATCAGGCAATGCATTCCCATGTGTTGCGGTTAGGGTGCTACTGCACGTGCGCACGTGCAGGGGGCGTTTCCAGATCTCGAGAACGGCTGGGCCGATTGCGCTCAAATTTGGTACACGGTTGGGGACCGGTTAGTAGGGTGCCGTGCAAAAGTCATTTTGGACCCCGTTTGCACGTGCGCACGTGCAGAATACCGCTTCCAGATCTAAGGAACGGCTGGGCCGATTGCGTTCAAATTTGGCACACCGCTAGTGACCGGTTAGAAGGGTGCTTTGCACAAGCCCGCTGGAAGTACCCTCTCGCCCTTCCGCACGTGCAGGGCTCACTATCTCGCTCGCTCGTTCTTCGCCCAAAAGGCGTTTTACTGGTAATAATACAATAAAAGGAAATTAAATAGCAGTGTTGAGTGTTCACTAATAATTACGGAGCGAGCGAAGCGAGCGGAGTCTTTCCTTAGATTAACGGAAATTTCTGAGTATGAGCGGCCGGCCGTGGGGACGCTCTTCAAAAGCTAATATCTTAGGAACGGGACATCCGATTGACAAGCGGTCTTCTTTACTGAATGTCACTTGGACGTAAAAGTTCTGTGGTGTGATGGCCACCATGCGTTCTTGCCAACCACCGCACGTGGCGCGTGGTAAAGTTGGACATTTTTTAAGAACCCCCAAAATTGCAACCTCAATAACGGCACAACGGTTGGGCCGATTGAATTGAAACTCGGTACACAGTTAGGTCTCCATCAGATAATTCATCTGCATGTGTTAAGGTTGGGGTGCTGCTGCACGTGCGCACGTGCAGGGGTCGTTTCCAGATCTCGAGAACGGCTGGACCGATGGCGCTCAAATTTGGTACACGGTTAGGGACCAGTTAGTAGGGTGCCGTGCACAAGTCAGGTGAGACCCATTTTGCACGTGCGCACGTGCAGGGTGCCACTTCCAGATCTCGAGAACGGCTGGGCCGATTGTGCTCAAATTTGGCACATCGCTAGAGACCGGTTAGTAGGGTGCCGTGCACAAGTCAGTTGGAGGTACCCCCTCGAAATTTCGCACGTGCAAGGCCCACCCTCTCGCTCGCTCCGTTAGTCGCCCCATAAGGCGTTATACTGGTAGTACATTAAAATGAAATTAATGAACAGTGCTGAGTGTTCACTATTGCGTAGGTTTCGGACATCTTTGGACAAATTACTGGCTTGGACGTTTTTGGGCGGACAGTCGACGCAAGTATTGGACTCTGGACGGACAATGGCCGGCATACGTTTTCTGAGACTGACACCCTCCCTCACACCTCTACCCGTTCCGTGCTGGAGCGGCTCATCGGCCGGTGCCTGGGGGCAGAGAGAGGCCCACCGATCCACAGTCCGGCTGTCCGCATGGGGAGGCGGCGCGTCCCAGGCGACCCCGGAGCCCGCGTCGGCAGCTGCGGCCGCGCGCCCTCCCAGGCCCGTTTTGGGACGGTCAGTTACCGTAAATGGCGCATTCACCGGGGAAGGACGGCGGTCACTATCGTCGGGGCTCCGGCACAAAGACACGCGAGAGGAGGTCCACGACCGGCCCGATTGGTGATGGAACGATATCCAGAATGAGAGGCCACAAAACAAACATGGCTGGACGATAGCGTTGTTTTTGACCGAGTTTGGATGGCGACATGGCCCGTCCGGTGATATAAGAACACTGGGAGATCGAACATTATTTACATTACATGGAGAAAAACATGCATTTATGTTGAAGTATTTGTGACCATTTGTAATGGTATGGCTCAGTATTCAATGATATGCAATCTTTGAACGTTGGTGTCGTTGAGTTTGTTGAATAAATGGGGAAGCTCTTGCGTTAATTTAATTTAGTGGCTTATAATGAGACAAAGTGTAAACAACGGTTTTCTTGGTGAAATTATGTTGTGCTGTTAAAAGAAAGAAATGTGGTTACTCTATGCTAGTCATTTGTTGTAATAAAATCAATGACGATAATGTTGCAATTATGATAGTGCTCAATGACTTGTTGCATTGACGCAAAGCACTTTAAACCTCACCGGCCGAGGGGGTGCCGCCACCCAAAGGTCTTTTTTCGCGATAGCTCCGAACGCGCCGGTGATAGGGAGCTGAAACTTGGCATACCGGAACTCTTGATTCAAGCCGCATCTTGTGACACCAACCGCATTTCAGGTCAGGTCAGGTCACTGACCTATGACGTCATAAGTGAACCTCTGCACGTTCCTCAGGTGTCGCAACTTCGCAACGCCATCAGTGCCAGGGGAACTTATACAAGGAGATGAAACTTACAGGATGTAGTACCTATCCTCCAGTGGTCTCACAACTTGCATATCTGGGATTTTCCTAAAGGTCACATGAGGTCAGGTCAGTCACGTGACCTCACCGTTATAGGTTAATGGGGGAAAATGAAAATTGATATTTTAGCGCCGAGAACGATCTCAAACTATCTCAAGCACACGGCATCATGATTTCTTGCACTCCTTTTAAGGTTCGATGTTTCACTTTTGCATTTTTGACCTTGCGTGATGTCATTTATGACGTCACTTGGGTCATAAGAGTTCTTCGTCAGTAACTCCCGATCAAATTGAGCTAGCGAGTCGAGAAAGCCAACCAATGAACTTAGATATTCACTACGTTTCCATGACACGTCTAAATCGATTTAGCGAAATTTCACGTGCGTATTTCTCGGAAACTATTTACCTTATGCAAAAAATGAGCGTAAATATGGTTTTAGTTAGCACCTAATTCTATATTTACATTTTTAAATTACGCCTAAATGCTATGATGTTGCAAATCCATTTTTCAAAATCGGCTTAGATTGTGCCATGGAAACGTAGCCATTGACCTGCCAAATCGAATGATATGCGACATGACCTCCTTTGACCAGCTTCATGACCTGAGGGGCGCTGACCTGACTCTGACCCGAGGTCAGCATCTGAACTTGACCTCACCCGAACAAAAAGTACCTATGTCCTATACCATTCAACGTGCCTGAGCAAGGCGAACACGATGACATTAAAATCGCATATGTAGAAAACAAATAGGTCCGGCGAGGGTTAAGACAAATCATATTTTTAACAATGCACAAAATTCTAATATGTGCATTCACGTTGCACTTTTTCTGGACACACAAGCTGGCATTGCAGTGTTATGTTATCAAGATGATCAATAGCACAGCTAGAACGCCAACTTTGTTGGTTATCGACGCTTATAGTCCGGATAGATGTCAAACTATTTGCATAAACAATGTTCCTAGCGCTGTGAAGAGAACTGGCGATGGTATTCAAGTAACCCTTGACGGGCTGGACATTGTTTATTGTTGCACTTATTGTTCACCATGCTCAATCTCAGTGGAATTGCAGCCTATCGGGCAAAGTTTATGCAATTCATCCCTCATTAATGAGAACAGCAGCCAACGAACGTAACATTTTTAGCGATGGGTGTATCTAATGACATTCTGGAGCAGCACAAATGATAAGAAATGCACCTCTTACATGATTGCGCTTGATGCGCCGGCGTTGGCTAAGCTATGCACAGACATGAGTAGGTATAGTTACTTTTGCGAGAAATTAAATTATTTCACGTTTTCTCGAGCAGAAAGTGTATACTTGCAGCAGAAAGGAGCAAGTAACTAGCGACTACATGTAGCTGTTTGACACGTATTTAATGACAAATAAATGTACGAATGATCGTACCTTGATATAAGCGTCTAGTATCCATATGTGTTATTAGGTTTTTCGTTAACTACAACATGTGTGAGACAGCGCATTCCCTGACCACCCTCACCAGCTCTATTCGCGCTAGCCTTTCGGTATCGAATACCGATCAATCTGCGGCGGTCTCGAGGGTACACGCGGCCGCTGACACGGCTTCATATGCTAAGTGGAAGCGTGTGACCGAACTCCACTGAGCAGGATCGTCTCATGTCACAGACGCTGCCGGCACATCCCTCGGTCCCAGAGAAGGCGGAGGGCTATTGCCTCACACCGTATCTTACCTTCGTTAGGGAATAAGTATCTCCCACCTTGACTCAGTTTTCCCTTACTATGCAGCTTCGTGACGCTGTGCCAGACGGTTCTGACGCTTGATCTGAGACTGCAGGGCGGCCACTATAGGGGCATTCCACGTCAAATCAAACACCGAAATCCGTCCTCCCCTTCGATTTTTCTGAAAATTTGTAGGCAGACTAGGCATGGTTCAAAACTGAGTTACGTATAATATTTTCGAAATTTGATAACGTATCGCCGAGATATAGGTCATCGAATATAGCCAAAAATGCCACACATCATTTTTTTTTAAATGCTTATAACTCTGGTTCCTTTTCTGGTATCAAAATGATATTAACAGGGTCTTGTAGGCAATTGATAAGGCTTTGATTTTTAATTATAAAATTAAATTGAAGTGACCTTGAAATGCATTTGACCTTGAATTAAAACAGAAAAATGTAAATAGGAAAAAACACGCCACCTTCGATTTGAGTAATTTTTACATATTATGTCCGTCACAATGTTCCTAACCATCTGTGAAAAAATTGGAGTGGGCCATTCATAACTTTCGCGGCAAACGCCGTTTTCATGCATCAACATCACGCAACCGCGCGTGACCTTGAAAGACAGAGTCAAGACATGCTTGCTTGTGTACACTTTCTGAATTGAATGGTTGCTGATTAGTGATATCCCAAACTCTGCGAGAATAGAAATGCATAGTCATCGTAGTCAAGCATTCACGTTCCATTGTAAAAGTGTCTCAGGCAAACGGTATTTTGCGGTGAATTTTGAGCCGTGTGGAAATGCATCATGAAATAAATTCAACGAAAACATTATCACGCAACGATATCGTCACGTCTTTTGATCTTCACTATACGAAAGAACATACATTTTTGAGTATGTATGGGGAATTTCTAGTTAATCCGATAATAAATATGGCAGTTAGAGTCCTGCTAAGAGTAACATGTCGCCGGCTGAGGCGGGATCGGCCGACGCGGGAAACGCAGCAGTCACAATTTTGTGTTTACACGTTCATATTTCAATTGTTTACCAACCTATTTTCAGAATTCTTTCACCATAAGATTGCCTGTACATTTCTTAGTCTTCTCACAAAATTTGACGCGAATCGAACGTAATCAGCGGTAAGGAGCGCGATGTAAAAACGGAACCGTTCCGTTCCGTCCCGGCACAGTCTACAATTCAGGCGGCGCGTAGCGGTCGGCGCCGGCTGCCGAGTCGCCGCGTCGCCGCGGCGACAGGATGTTCACTTTACACCGCTATTACTAGAACAGTTGTGAACCGATTTTCTTATTGCTTGCACGATGAGATGTGCAATTCAATTCTGGACAGGTAGCCATAAGTAATTTCGCATCAATATTATGAGATATTGGCGAAAAACAGGAGGGGTGGGGCGAAATTCACTCTTCCCCCTCCACTGCGCGTGCTAACATACGTTTGCATATGTGCCATTTTCTTCAAAACTTATGAATGGCCCACTCTAATTTTTTCACAGGTTGTTAAGAATATGGTAGGCAATAAATATATGAAAATGAGCCAAATCGAAGGTGGCGTGTTTTTTGCTATTTCAATTTTTGTGCTTCAGAACAGAGTTAAGCAAATTTCAAGGTCATATATTTAAGTCGATGCAATTCTAAACAAATGTTTAAGAAATTACCTAAACAGTAAGGTTTATTTCATTCAAATCAAACAAGTACAACCAAAGTTATGGTCGTTCAAAATATAAAGATGCAACATTTTGTAAAAATTTGATGCCCTATATTTAGAAGACCTGTGGTCAGAATGTGCAAAAACATCAATGTAATGTCCGGGGCGACACAGGAACTCGCTCACAAATTTATAATGAAATCGCTGATGTTAAGGTGCAAAACAGCCGATTTTTGTTCGATTTGACGTGGAATGCCCCTATAGATGTCCGTGTTTGTCGTCGGTGGGCAGATACAGGGCCTGCCGGGAGTGATCGATTCGGTGTCATCTGCAGCATATCATCGCAACAGAAATATGAGAACTATTTTAACCCATTTATGCCCAGGAATATTGACCATCATGAAAATCGACGAAATCAAAATATGGTATGCTCCTACCAGGGCCTTGTATGGAATCGAAAATAATTTTTGCCTGCAGCAAAAGTTTCTCGAGAAAAACGTAAAAAACATGCGTTGCGAAATCGCAACGAAGGGCACACCGGGCGCCATCAGCGTTGCGAAAACGCAACGACGGGCACATCAGACGGACATAAAGTACACTGAACTGCCGTATATGCTAATATGTTTTGACAAAACATCAATCAACTGTTGACAACTATTGCTTAAAAATGCGGAACCCACATCCGTCATGCTCTATAACCCCCCTAAGAGCATCAGTGAGGAAGCATAACTTCATGATTCGCGAACGGGGAGATGGCAACACGGTCATTATCAACCATTTACGTTGTCCATTGCTGTTCATTTAAAGTTGTGGTCGACACGTATCCAGGGTGATGCTTTCTTTTTGGAAGCTAGACAGATCCATTACCTCCACTTATCAGACCCTGCACAGTGCACACTGAATACAATTAAACGGAGGATTGGGAGTAAACCAGTGCCTCTCGTATGCGCGTATATCCGCAATCATTTTTAACCACCCTCCTAGGAGTAAAGTTAAATTCCATTGCAGGTTAGTCACACCCACTCTCAGCAAAAAGAAAAAAGGACCGATCCGGCTCTAACAAATTACCCGCGTAAGGCGTAGCGCATCACAACAAATCGACTCCCAGTTTATCATGTTAACACCTAATCCAAAATTTTCATGGCCCCACTTTCAGCGACCTTCACGTGTAACCTCTTTCTCGAGACAATGCCAGGACAGAATGGTGATTCGACGTCAATCCGTCCTTTCCATCTTCAGGATAGTTGAATCCTCCTCCACGCCTCATCCCCCTGTTCCGGGCTGGACCGGCAACGTATATCGCAATCGGGCAGCTCACATAGGAGCGCGCCTGTAGCCGGGTGCAGTGAGTGCTTGGGAGGGGGAAGGGGGTGGGTCATGGGTGGCGGCTGCCCACTGGCTGGGCTCAGTCTCCAGTCTACGATTGACCGTGTCCGGTCAGACAAATGTCTCCCCTAATTCCAATAATCCTGCTAGCTCTAAAAATGGTCTGATTAGATAAAAAGCCTATCAAAGTAAGAAAACAGGCGTATACTCCACATCAAGCAGCTTATGAATCTATGCGAGTTATGAATACTAAAAATTATTATTTTCCCATGGGTCCGCCCACATTACCCCTGCCGAAGGGCTCAGCTACCCTCAGAGGGGCCTATCCCACTATTTTCCGACCCTCAGTTATCTTTTCTAACGTAAATGCTGGTAGTCAGCAGATTCTATCCAGAGAATGGCGATGCCTATCTGTCGCCTGATACCAGAATACATCCCCGTTATTCATTATTTATGCACAATGTACATAGTAGATCCAATTTCCAAAGGACCTAATTATCTCTCAGCTCCGTTAGCATCGCCGACCGTTTGATGCATGGGTCCTTTTCCTACCATGCGATTTTCAGATGCATGGGAACACATTGCTTAGTGAACGAACAGCCCGAGGCCGAAAATCTGCGAGAGAAAAAGAAAGGAGTGTTTGTGGCTGTTTGAGCCAGCAAATATGAAATGTGTCGCAACATTTTACGTGCGAACGCACCTTGCACTAAACATACCTATATACGTCCCTCATGGCATAGGCGGCGGAGCGGGGGGAGGGGCACCGGGGCACCGTGCCCCCTTGATTTTGCCATTTTAACATTATCCCGATAGGCGTTGCATGGAAATGGAAATGGAAAGAATGAGACCAAAAGTCAGCAGTGCTCGCCCCCTTAATTGAAGATGTTCCGCCGCTACAGCCTCATGGCTACAAAATGAGAAGAGAAAGAAAGAGAGAGAGAGAGAGAGAGAGAGAGAGAGAGAAGAGAGAGAGAGAGAGAGAGAGAGAGAGATAGAGAGAGAGAGAGAGAGAGAGAGAGAGAGAGAGAAGAGAGAGAGAGAGAGAGAGAGAGAGAGAGAGAGAGAGAGAGAGAGAGAGAGAGAGAGAGAGAGAGAGAGAGAGAGAGAGAGAGAGAGAGAAAGAGAGAGAGAGAGGGGGAGAGTTGGGGAACGAGGAGAGAGGAGGAAGATGGGGGAGAGAAAGAGAGAACCCACAGCGTATCACGAGTGAAGTCTACTGTTGATATTCATACTTCCGCTACCTTGCCAATGTGCCCATCGTTGCGTTTTCGCAACACCGCTGTCTTTCCGATGTGCCCTTCGTTGCGTTCCCGCAACGCGACCGTAGTCATATTTGAAAAGTCACAAACCCTTTTTGTAGCATTATTTCTTAACAAAATGCATATCTACGCTATTGTAGGGACTCTGCAGAATATGTTTACACAATTTTCATTACGATATTATTAAGCACTTAGCCTACTTATCTTGGTTTTCGTGACGTCATCACTCACAAAACCTTCGACTTCACTCTGGGAGCTCTAGGCAGTAACTTACCGGCCGCACAGACTTGTAACTGCGTAGTATCATGCGCACAACCATGCTACACACGCTGAAACTTGTCTCATCGGTTAGTCTCTTTTACACACTTCTCAAGCTTCGATCACGTCGACGCTTGCTTGCGTTGCGAAAAAACGAAGGGCGTAAATGGGTTAATTAAGAATCATCAAGGAAGTTGGGATGGGAACAAACTTGACGACCCCCTGTGGACGAATGAAACTCGGGCTTTTCCCGATAGAACTAACGAGGTTACCCAGACAACTATCCGCAACGGGGAAATCTCCAAACAACCCGACAAAACAACTCGGTTGGTAACAATCTACGACGCCACATTGCGCCCGTGGCGTCTCTTATCTTTCTCTCCAGTAACGTAGCCCCTTCAACTCTTTATTTTTACGATCACCTTCATAATAGTACGATTGGACACCACGTTTCGTATGACGTTGGTGCGCAGTGCGCACGGACATTCAAGCGAGCTGCTCCTAAAATGGTCCTTAGTTCAGTTGGGACTGCTAAGATGGATTATGCTATTGTTAGTTCAGGCTCCATGACTGCAGTTTCATTTGAATAATTTCGGGTGCACCAGCATTGTCTAGCTCTGCACATCGACAACATTCGACGTAGTGCCCCAACGACCGGCGTGCGTCACGACTCATAGTACACACGCGGCCCGAAATGGGATCAGGCCTGTCCTCCAATACGCCGGTCCGACGTTATCGAGCCATCTGGGGAGCTCGACGGGCCGGGTCTGACCCCATCGGATCTGAGCGGCCCAAAGTCGACGCTGAGGGAGCGCCGGCCATTCCGACTCCCTCGGGGCTATTACCGTCGCAGGCTCGCCTGGCGGACACAGTCATCTGTTTCAGCGGGTGAACCTTTGAGACACTGCTCCAGCATTCAGTTTTGTAACCAGACATTTGTTTACAAAACTTGTTACGTGCTAAATTGAAGCTGGCTGTGTGACACTTTTGGTCATCGGTTATTGATACGAAAATGAAGCATCCAGTCAGTGCCTCTAGTACACTCTTCGCATATCACGTTGGTATGATATGCCGAGTACAACAGTTTCCACGTCTCATGCTGGACTGCTTCATAAGTAGACGATAATAGCCGTTTTCACGACGGGTTATCCGGCGAATGCACTGGATTTGACCAAATCTGCACCTAATTTCTTTTACAGCAAATATCTTTATTTTATGACTTTATTTCAGTGTTTTAATCGATGATGCTCTCTGATAATATGACAAAGCAGGCATATACATAAGCAATTAGTGCAACCCTAGCTGATAGCTGCTAAGAGACACACTGAACCTGATTTGACCAAATCTGCACCTAATATGTACCAGATGTGCACCAAATGTGTACCAGATGGCCGTCGTGAAAACGGCGGGTGGCCCAGAAAAAAACGTTCCGAACTTTGGAGGCCTACATATCAAATACGAGTAAAAATGACGAGCCAAAATTTTCATCAAGTTTGCGTCATTTCTTTGCGCATTGGTATGCCAAATGATAACACTATACCATCATTTTCAAGCTGGCAATCTTGAGTTGAATTAAGCAAGACGTTTTTGCTTTTTTTGCCGATGTCAAACGATAGTGATGATTGGGTTAGACATTCCATGTTATAAAAAGAATAAAAAATAGAGCACGTGAATGAAACCAACACGTATGTTCTTATTTTAAATATTTTGTCTCACTTATGTGCCAAATATTCAAATACTGGGCCAAAATGGTGCTCATGGATGTCATTCGTTTCAACACCAAATCATGTTTCGAGCAGGAGTGGCACGGTGCATGGATTACCGCTGATTACCCTCCTTTCAGTAGATCAAACAGTAAATCGACCGGATAAGGAAAACAAACTAAAGCAGACTGGTTCCTGTGCCAGAAGACCACATAATAGCTTATGAAAAATCACATTGCCAGCAGATGACAAAAAAACTGGTTGAAAAGCTACCTTTTCCCAGGAATGTCAGCCAGGAAAGCATTTGAGCCACAAGATGGTTAGAAACTGGAAACTTCTTCCGATGTTGCTGGCACAGAGCCATCGTGGTTGCCTGAGGGAATGTATCATCCTGAGACCCGAACCATCAATGAGACTAGCTGACAGTAGAAGTCATGGCTCTAGGCCGCGGTGCCGCGGGGTGAAAGTTCACTCACATTTTTTAGCAAACATCGGAGCAAAAAAGTTATTTAAAAGTTATTTACCGAACACCATGAAAATCACACCATTTACTGAAAATGTGTGCCGCATTGACTATTTGAAGTTTCAATGTTGTATCTTTATCACTTTCTGAGAATATTGATTTAAAGTTGGGAACGTTTTTTCTGGCCACCCGGTATACCCTAGGCTTTATTCAAGCATCACAGTAGACCAATTTGCAAAGTAGCTCCTGCCTTAACAACAGTTGTCTTCAGCGCAGTAAGTGAATGTCAGCTCGTGAAGGATTAACTGGCATCGATTGTGACGTATATGATGAAAGCATCATGAAATCTGCTGCAGGCGTATTACGTTTATTAGGTTTGAGACGGCTCAGTAACGATTAATCCGCTTGGCGAAGTCACCACCTGCGCAAGCGGTGCACACCCTGAGGGGTATCTCACGTCCTCTTGGAACCCTTTACCCCCTTTAACCCGCGCCGTGCTGGTGGTGAGAGTCTTCCATGTCGTGCTGGGGGGGGGGGGGAGAAGGGCGTTTTCACGCCCCTCCCCCGTCTAGCTCGGCTCCCATGTGGGCTACGTAAGCGACACGCGGTAAGCGGTATTCAAAAAAGCATCAAAATAATGAAGAGGATTGGATGACAGGTTTTTGGTTTACCAAACCACTAAACCAGTCACCGTGAATATATGCAGGCATTTTAATTCTAACCCTTGCCGGACCTATTGGTTTTCTACATAGGCGCCGGCCGGAGGGTACGACCCCTTCGCTGTTTCGCCCCTGGTGGAGCTAGCGCGTCGCGGAAAAAACGAGCGTGTGTACCGTTTTGAGAAACAGAGATTGATACCCGTATTTAAGGTCCTAGGTCAACCGATGACCTCTGAGGTCAGGTCAAGTGCCCCAAGGTAGGTACGGTTCTGTTTTTGGTGAATAACTTCGCAGAAAACGGCCACAAGCCGCGTTGTTGGCAGCATCGTGTTCGCCTCGCTCAGGCGCGTCGAATGATATACTTTTTGTTTGTGTGAGGTCAACTTAGGGTGTTGACCTCAGGTCACGGTCAGGTCAGCGCCCCGAGGACAGGAAATTGGTCGAAGGAGGTCATGTCGCATATAATTCGATTCGGCAGGTCTTCCTGAGTCCAGTGGTGGCTTTTCTGACCCGCTAGCTGAATTTGATCGGGAGTTATTGACGAAGAACTAATATGACCCTATACATGCAAGGTCGACTTGGCAAAAGAGACGCATCTAACCTTGCAAGGAGTGCATCAAATCACGATTCTGTGTACTTGAGATAGTTGGAGATCGTTTCCGGCGCCAGAATAGCTGTTTTCATTTTTCCCCATTGACTTATAATGGTGAGGTCACGAAAATGACCTGACCTCTTATGAGTTTTGACCTTCGTCCATTAGGAAAAATATTAGATATACAAGCTGTTAGACTCGTAATGAATACTAGATTCTGCAAGTTTCATTTCCCTGTGAAAGCTCCTCTGGCAGTGAGGGCGTTGCGAAGTTGTGACATCTGAAGACCTTGCAGAGGTTCACTTATGACGGCATAGGTCAGTGACCTGACCTGACCTGAAAATGCGGTTGGTGTCAAAAGCTCCGGTTTGAATCAAAGGTCAAGTATGCTAAGTTTTGCCTATCTATCCCCAGCGTGTTTGAAGATGGTCTTGCCGTAAAAAACCTATGGGCGGGGCGGCACCGCCTCCCCTCGGCCGGCGAGGGTTAAGATCCCTTGATACGAGCTCCTCCTATGCAACCACGCTGTTCCAGTTGCTTTGGTCCTCTCTGTTCCCAGTAATTGGTGGTGTTACAGATCCACAGGGGGGGGGGGGAGTGCGCCCTCGGGCGCTTGGCACCGACTAAGACAATAATCATAGGAGCCTGCTGAGGCTAGTTGGGCTCGGACCTACTGTCTAGCCACTGCCAGTCGGCAAAGATAGATACCTGTCAGGGCGATAATAACGGCTAACCTAAGGACCGGCACTCAGGACACAGCAACGCTAGCACACCATCCCAACTACAATAATGCGAACAGGAAAAGCTAACGACAATGCATATCAAAATCTACCAGCTGTAAAGTCATTTAACGACTCAGAGCTCAGAACGAGAATGATGGTCTTGCCGTACACAAATAGGCACTGAAATTTCAACCATTACTCAATATTCAAGAACCGGTCTCGTCATCATGAATTTCAGATACAAGTCTAGCAGCAAACAGCATGATTGCCTGGCTCTCCTCTTCATCACATTAAACTTGCCAATCCATCTATTTTAGAGCACGCAATTATTAGCATCGATCCAAATGGTCTCATCGTATCGTAAATCGTAATAAAAATGCACTGGTTCACCCTTGCACTGTCTCCAGTTCTCTGTCTACTCTGTTTCCGTTTTTAGCGTGCTTTTAAGATTTTACGGCCGAGGGAATTGGTGCCACCCGGTCATTCTTGTTCACTATCACTCAAAACAAGTTTCATATTGAGAGACGCAATTTTACTAGTATTCTTCGATTCAAATCAAAAGTTATTTTACGTCACCACATCAAGCTTGTCTTATTTTCAGGGCTCAACCTCTCATTTATGGGTTTCTATGGTGCGTACGGTCTGCTATCGTATGCTATCGTACGGTGCGTATGCTATCAATACAATAAATCACACTTACGAGCGAGAGATGACATAATAAAATAACTACATGTGACACCACCAAACAATAAGTGTTTACCTCTAGACAATGCTCTGCTTTCTGAGCTGACTGCGATACTGAGCCGAGCCGGAACTCATCCAGGGCTCAACGTTTCGTTCATACGGCGCTCGTACCTTGGAGCAGCCAAGTCCTTTCCCTGCAATATTTCACCAGCCGGGTGAGCTATTACGCTGACGACTTTGGCCGACAATTGGAGGGAGAAGAGGTGCCAGGGGATGACATGCCAATTGCTGGACGAGTTTTACGCCTGCCAGTCCCATATTGGTCTGGTTTTGACTGCAGGCGGGAACTGGCTGTGACGACCGTCATGCATGTTTGCGGATGCTATACGCTGAAAATGTACATAGCTGAATGTATGCTACACCAAACACAATACACATGTCATGCACACATGCACCACACAATACACACAACACATGCTGTTGAAGCTACAGCACGACAGTTTTCGCAGATTTGCTCGGCTCCTTGTCTCTTTCACTGACTACCTTCTTAAAACGAATGTTAAAAGACGCCGACTTTTCCCAACCCTCCTGACCGCACATGCCATTCGAATGCCGGAACCGTAATGCAATAATTGGACTTTTGAAGGATTGTCCGGAGCCTGGAAGCACCCAGCTGTCTGCCGCAGCCGACAGCAGCGCGCCGAGGCAGCACGGGAGTAGTTTCACAAGATAAATGTGAGAGAGCGACTCCAACCGCGCACCACATCAGTGGTCCCAGCGAAGCAACAGGACGAGGGTTGCGGGGACAGGTCATATTGACCACACCAGTCACGTGACTGGCCATCTGAGTGTGATTCTAGTCACGTGGCTCCAGGCGTATCTACGAATTTTGTCACTTGTTTTTAAAACACATAAGCAATAACATGTTTCTCAATCAATCGTGAATTACTTAGCGAATTTCATGAAAATTTTTCTGAGAGATGTATGATACCTATCTCATTATGATTGAAAACTGTTCTTGAATTAAATTAGATATTTTTCGCTATTGCATGACATGAGTAGACTGTAGAAGTTAATCACATATTATTAATCTCATGTAGATATAGGTACATACCTATATCTACATGAGATTGTGATTTGGATGCTATATACATATTTGTGTTTTCCTGTCGTTTCTGTTATCAGTTGTATCAGTTGACATTGATCACGGAAAAGCCATTTGACACATCTTGTCTAAAATTGATGATATGCGCATTGCCCATATAATGATATATCTTCCATTGCCATCTTTTAATGCCATGAAGAGGTCATACGCCTTGATGCGGCTTCTGAAAGACGATACACCAGGGTATGGGTGCTCTCGTACCTAGGTATCAATCATTATTCTGTGACGCGGAATTGCCTTTGCACAAAACAAAATAAGAGAAATGGACTGGGTGCTCCCATCTAGGTTACTATAGCGCACTCGCGATTTTCGCATTGATGATGTTAGTCAATGCGAAGCTTAACGAGCTATTATGGTCTTTACTGGACACTGAGCAGCAAATGCAGGGATTTATAATGGGATAAGTTTAATATCGTAACCTCACATCAATGTCGTAACGTCCGACTTCATTGCTAAACACATTGAGCTCTCAGTCCCGGATAAAATCTGTCAAAGTAACCTCGCTCGTAATGGGTAGGAGGTCCTCATAGCCTCTGCTCTGAATACTTCGAGCAGCCTGAGATAAAAGACTGGAGTAACTTTCAAACTGTCGATGACCTTTCTTGTAGCTGAAGGCCGAGCCGTCGAATCCATCGCTAAAACTGAGCTAAATTTCATTATACTATCAAAGGCGTTTAGTTCTACCTATTCGCCACGCACATCAACGGTTTTCTAAGCACAATTTCGAGCTGATTTTTGTGTGTTTTCTCAAGGGTGGACCAAGGGGTTGGGGGGGTGGGGGGGGGGGGCAACGGGGCCATGGCCCCACCTTTAATGCAGTAGGGGTGGGCCAACATATCTTTGGCCCCACCTTTCATCCGTGTTCTTTCTCAGAGCCGACTCATTTATTCACATTAAAACATTG